>NC_046662.1:33548458-33558532 GCF_010883055.1 Belonocnema kinseyi | reverse complement strand
CCCCACAGTTTTTGTCAACTTCACACGTTTTGGGACCGAATGAATCCGAAAAATCGCAATGCAATGAAAATATAGAAAAATGTTTTTATTTCATTTATTCTAAAATACAATTCTGACTTGGTTAAATAAAATGTTACGTTATGGATCTTGAATATTTCTCAGTTTCACAATGCAAATTAGTTTTACATTCTCTTCTGTAGAATTTTAAAAATAAAATGTTGATATAAAAATATAATAATTCAATAAATTTATGTGACAGATATCTCGCTATATTTTTATATAAATTACTGATCTAAAAAAACGAAAAGTTTTGAGATTATTATTTGACATTTAAACTTCCTCATTGTAAGCCCCCTAGTTAATGTGAATAAGGTAAGGTCACAGAGATTGTATTTGTAAGTAAATCTTCTTTTCCACTGATAAGCAGCTGCTTGTAAATAAGGTCATATTTTTGTATGTGATGTGACCTACTTTACTATAGTTATGTGGTTTTGATCTTAATACGAATAATTAATGGCTAAACATCTTTTTTCATACAAAGTATTATGAAATATATAAAATCATATTTATTTAGAAAAATATATTGAAAAATTTAAATATTAAGACCTGTTGATAAGAAAAAATGTTATATTTTAAAATATATATTTTCCATAGTTCAATAACTCCTCTCGCACTTTAAAATAAATGTTTAGCAAAAGAATTCGATTAAATTTATAAGAATTCAAGGTTAATTTTTATGAATTCAAAATAATATAATATATTAGGAATTTAAGTAAAGACCATGAAATTTACAGAATCAAAAAAGTGCTGTCAGATTAAAAAAAAAAATGTTTTTAAAAAGATTATTATTGAAAAAATTGTCGATCTTTTTTGGTTGATCATCTTTTATCTGTTAATTTTTTCATAGCTTGTGCCGTTTTCCGAAAAATTTTATTTTGTTATTTTTCATTTTTTCTTTCTTATATCGTTGGCCCACAAATTGAATTTTTCTATTATTCATTTTATTTTTTACGATTGAAACTAAAACTAAGCGTGTGCTCAAAGAATTATTATTAAAAAATGTGTAGCCCTTTTGTTGGGTGAACTGCTTTTGTCTCGTTATTTTTTTCCGCATCTTGTCCAATAATTTAATTTTCTTTATTCCTAAGGTCTTTTGTAGAAAATAAAACAAAAACTACGCATCCCAGAAATAAATAATTCATAAAAAATTAGTACCTGCTTTTTGGGTAAGAACCTTTTATTGAATTGTTTTTTGTTTTTTTTTCTAGCTGGTGCCATTTGCTGAATTGGATTTTTGAATTTTAATGTTTTTTTAAAATGTAAAACAAAAACTTCGTGTTCTAAAAAAGGTGATTCATTCAAAATATGCAAATCTTTTTTGAGTGATCAGTTTTAGTCACTTCATCTTTTGTCGCATCTTGCATAGTTTTACGACAAAATGAAATTTTCGATTTTTCTTTATTATTTTCACATGATGAAAATTTTAATTTTGGACTTTTCACGACAAATAAAAAAGATGTTATGTGGGATTTTAAAAATGCTATGCCTTTTAGTTTTCATTTTATAGAAAAAAGTCATGAAAATAAATTGTTTTTCTTTTTTAGCACTACGAAGGCCGTACATAGAATTTTAAAATGTTGAAAAAATTGGTTTCAAACATTTCTTCAATCCTTTATCTTTTTGAATTTGTATCCAAAATAGCCGGCTAACGAACTCGGAATTAGTCTTTCGACACTCAAAGATCTGCCTACAAAGACGAATTTTTGACCTCAAGCGAAAAGATGAATTTTGAACTAAAATAATGAATCTTAAACCATAAAGTCCCTTATTTATAAAGTAGTTTAACTCTTAACCAGTTGAATCTACAAAACTAAACAAGTCAAGGAAGAAAAACAATTGTACGCAAATTATAATTTTAAGAAAAAAATGCTTTTTAATTCAAAACAAAAATTCCGAATAACTGTTAGTTTGTTTCTTTGTTCATTTAAATTGTTTATATGAATAAAATTTACCTTGGTTTATCGAGAAACTTCAAAAATATTTTTGATGATTTCAGATACGCCCAAAAAGTATCTAGACATTTTTAATACAATTTTTCCGAAAATTGAATTTGAATTATCCCCAAAATTGTCTAAAATCTTCCGGATTCATTTGTACAATTTTTTTATCTTTTCAAATTCTTTCAAACTAAAATAAATAGTCATTTCAAATTTTCTCATAAGTCTTGAGAAAATTTTTTTATATTCTCTTGATACCTCTCAAAATTCTTAAAAAGCTTACAATCTTTTTATTCGAAATCCTCAAATATCTACATATTGTTTGAAATAAATTGAAACCTTTTTATTTTTTAAATAATTTTTTTTTATCTTTCCAATAAAATAATTCCCAAAAGCTTATTAATTAATTCAAAAATTAGCTTAGAATTCTTCTATATTGTTTCTCGAACTATTTCCACTAGAATATAATATTAAAACAAGAATTTAAAACCTTTTTAACAATGTTGCAAGATTTCTGGAGAATAAAAAATTTCAGAAGATTCCTGGGATATCTTCAAATGATTTTTTTATTTTGCAAAATCATTGTTTAACGAAGATTTTACAAGATTCATTAAGGAGTAAGTTATTTCGAAAAATTGAAAAAATGTCGATTTTTGATAGATTTTGAGTAGAAAATTTGGAAACTTTTTAAACAATTTTGATGATTCCAAGAGAATATATTTTTTCAGGATTACTAAAAAAATTTGGAATGATTTTTCATTTGGTAATGTTAATTTTAAGAGAATATTTAAAAAGATTTCTAAGAATTTCGAAATTCTTTTTAAATTGTAAAAAAATTCTATAAATACTTTTTAAAAATTTTAAGAAAATATAATATAATTTTAACATTTGAGTCATTTCGAAATGATTTAAAATATTTGATAATATTGAAATATTTCCAAAAATTAATACAGCTATTTTAGTTTTTTTTCAAACTTCCACACAGAAAATTTTTCTCTTAAACTTCGTAATATCATATAAAACATACAAAAAACCTTACTATTTATTTTTTTAGATGTTTTCAAGCTGTCTGAAACTTTTAAAAATCTTTTTGAATTTTTCCAAGAAACCTAGGAAAATGTTTTATACATTAAATTATCTCGTTTTATTATATATTAAATTATCTCCTCATAAAAAATCAATTGTTCCACACTTTTATTTTGTGTGAAAAGAGATTTTTCACTCAAAAAAGAGGACGATGCTTTTGTTTAAAGACAACTTTTTCTCTGAGCGTAAATTAATAATAAGAGAAAAATATACTTTTTGAGAATAAAAGTGTACAATCTTTTTTTATAAAGCTTCTTTGGGTGACGTTATTTTCTTTTCGCACATAAATTTTAAAAAGATTACTCTTAACGTAAATTAAAGCGAGGGCAAATATACGAAGTTAATAAATAATATGTTTTTTTCCATTTATAGGCACTGCTGTACAAACTGAAAAGATACGCGAGTGACATTGCCTCTTAGAGTGATTCTCTTAAGTGTGGCAATGAAAAAGTCGACCTAAGCGGCAATGTCACTTATGTATCTTTTTAGTTTATACGGCAGGGCAGTAGCCCCTAAGTTCTCCATGTTTTTCCAAGTGATCTGACTTATTTACAAGTTTTTAAGTTTTCAGGTTTCGTGGTAGAAACTATTTTGTTACAAATTTGTTATTTGTTGAAAACTAATTTTTTAACTAAAAATTTTAAAATGCCATGCTTGGTTTAACATTTATCTTCTTCCATTGAAGATTCATCTGATTGTTTCAAAACTTAACTATTTTGTCGAAAAATTTTCCTTTGGTGGTAGAAAATGCACCTTTTTGATTAAAAACAAAATTATTTTAATAAATATTTCTTTTTGTTTGGACAAAAATGAATTTCAACGAAAAATTCAACTGTTCGGTGATTTATTTGACATTCATCTTCTTTATTCGAAAATTCAGCTATTTGGTCAAAATATTGAATGGTCATTGAAATTAAAATGTTTTCATGCTAACGATCTTGCTTAGAATTGAGGCAGTGATTAAAACTAGCTGCCAAGTATAGCAAAGGCTTAAGGAACAAAGTCTTACGGAAAATTACGTTATGACAAAAATATATTATACTTTACAGAAGCATACCAGAACTTTATACAAATTTCTAAAAAATCCAAAATATTCCAGATAAGTTCAGAAACATTGTTTTCTATTACTTTTCCAGAAATTCATTTTGCACAAAACAATTTTTTCGTTATCGTAGTTACAATAAGATAATAACGTGCATTGTTTTGGGAATGATCAAAAAAGTATTTCATAGTTAAACAAAAATCATTCTCAAAAACATTTTTTCAGTAATTTGATTTTAATATCGATGCGCTTACAATGCTTTAAGAGAAATTCGCGTTAAATTTTTGACCTAAATTAAAGTAAGCCTCAAAATATGATGTAAATTGAGCACATATATATTAATGAATTGCAAAAAAGGAAGAGTAAAATGTAAAATGTGAACTAAACCCCCGTCCTAAATTTTAATTACAAATCGGAAATGGCGATTCTTAACCCGTAAAATAATTCGTGCACGAAATTCATTTACTTCCGTTTATGGGCTGAACAACCAAAAAAAGCCTTGGCCCCTATTCCATTGGACAACTTTGAAGATATTTTACGAGAATGATTGTTCTAAAGCACCTGGAATAATCGAACGGGTGGGAAATTTTGACTATATATACAGCGATATGAAATACATCTCAAAGTCATTCAATGTGCAACATGGTATAGTCAAGAATTATTATTGTCTTCCTCCTCGTTTGCACTATTGCACTCACTCAGGCGAACGTTTTCGAAAAGTACCCTTCAACTCCGAATTATGGAGCGCGTCGTATACATCCATAATGCGGGGAAGAATATAGCTGCATTGTAAGCAAACATTTTACGGACCTTATTTTTAATAGCGTAATATTTCAAACAGACACGATATTCAATATTTTTATAAATTCACATATTCTGATATACATAACGGGATCTGCACCTGATTTAAAATCCTTTCCTGTTAATAATTATGATTAATTAACTATTTCAGTGCTCTTTCAGAATACGCAACTTATTTTAGAAAAAAAAACCAATAACTGTATTACTTTTGAGATTTAAAAAAAGCCACAATTTTTATTATTCTTCCTGATTATTTGTATAATCATATTACCGCCAGAAATCGCGGTCCGAATCTCTGACGTTTTCAAAACTCTATTTTTGAAATTTGCCTCCCCCCTAAGATTGTGCAAAATGCCGGTTTTTGTGAAACAGCGTTCATTTTTTTATCTCGAAAAGTATAAACTTAACGAAAAAATTTCACAGTACAAAAATTTCTTAAAATTTCTCAAAGAATACGAATGCATTTTTTTGACAACGTTTTGAATTTATTTTTTATTTTTTATAACGTTGTCCAGTTTTCATCACGATGTGGTAGACGATAAAAGAGTACCTTTTTTTCCAACCCGTGTGGAAAAAGCCCCGTTACGACCTCTTAGGATGAGGGCCCCCTTCGAGGGCCAAGCTCGATTGCCCTAACGGATCAGCGATTAAAATTTCAAAATCTAAAGGACGTATATTTTGTTTATATCAGATATTTCAAGGTTTCGTAAGTTCATACTTATAAACAATAAATGGATGTTCCATGAGGGTCCCCGGCGAGGGCCCAGCTCGGTTGCCCTCACAGATCAACGATTAAAATTTCAAAGTCCAAAGGACGTAAATTTTGTTGACACTACTTATTTTAAGGTTTCATGTGTTTAGATTTACAAATAATGATTTTCAGTCAAAAATTGAATGACGCTTTTCTGAAATTCGAACTCTCACAATATGGATGTTCCATAGGGACCCCCGCAGGGGACCCAGCTCGGTTGCCCTCAAGGATCAACGATTAAAATTTATAAGTTCAAAGGGTGAATATTTTTTTAACGCCACAAATTTTAAGGTTTCATGATATCAGACTTACAAACAGCGAATTTCTGACAAAAATTCGATAACACTTTTTTGAAATTCGAACACTGTCCCGAAAACAACTTTTTTCCTGCTTTTTTGTGAAAGAAAATTCTAAGTTTCATCTTTATGAGAAATTTCAAATGTTAATACAAAAATTACATTTCCCGTAATTGTAAAAAGTTGTAAAGTGGTCTACAACGTGAAGAAACGAAATATTACGCGAAGAAAAATGGTAATCGATTTAAATTATTTATTTAATAATTATTTTATTGATATTCCTGTTAACATTTTGTGTATTTTACATTTACATAACGTCGTATAATAATAAATAATCAGAAAAAATAGCGCTTAAAATTTGGTACTTTAACTTTTCTGAACTGTAGCTCATGAGGATGGCATTTTCACAGAGTTTCAACTTGTCGGTTTAGCGCAGTGGTTAGCACTTCCTGCTATTAAGCGATAGATTTAGGTATGGATATGTAGGTTCGATACTCCATAGCGTTCGAAATTTCATTTGTAATATAATGTTTACGAATGTAATATATGTATTCACTATTAACAGGACTATTAATAATTGCAATCAAGATACTCGCAATAAACTAATATTTATTTTTTTAATATCTTTTTTGTCATACCGTTAGACTATAGCAGTACGGTACTAGTTAGCACTGACGCAGTACTGCGCCCATAATGAATTTCCTATTGGGGTAGTACTGTGCCAGTGGCGATATCCAGGTCTAGCCCAACACTGACAGTCCAGTACAAAGTAGTGTTATCATCCCAGAGATATGCCAGTACAGGGGCCAGCACTGGAAAGAAAAACCCAAGAGGGCTTTCATGGTGGCGACCATAAGAAATCCATGAGGGAAGCCCATGTTGGGCCCCTATAGATTAGCATGTCGTTTCCATAAGGGACCACGCCTGGATTGCCCTCATGGATTCCACAAGGCTTTAGGGCAATCCATGTGGACCCTGACGGGGGCCCCTCCATTTTTCCAGACGGGAAATAGCTTTTAGCAACAGCCATACAAATATATTGAGTCCTTATTTTTTTTACTTTTATCTGCGGTTGCAGATACATTGTTTTCTTTTTGCACATCCAATATATAATTTTTTACTCGAAAAGAATGAACTTGACGAACAAATTTTATAGAATAAGAAGTGCTTAGAATCATTCAAGGAAAACATACGATTTTTTAGACGTTTCTGAGCCATTTTTTGATTGTTCAAAAATAGTTAAAATTCAAAAATTAAAATTTGACTTAAAACCTTCTGAAAAATTCATACGTATTCTTTGAGCAATTCTAAGCAATTTATGCGCTATAAAAAATGTTCGTTAAGCTTAAAAATTAAAATTAAATTTTTTTAAATTTTCGTTAAGTTCAAAACCAGGGTTTTGAAACCGTCAGACAATTGAATTGCGATTTCTGGTGGTAATATGATTATCAAAAAGCAGGACGAATAACAAAAATTAATGTAAAAAAAATTATACCAAAATTTTTACTTTTTTTAAGCTCAAGAATAATGAAATTATTGCATTTGTTCACAAAATAACTTGCAGATTCTAGAAGAGCACCCTCGAAATACCTTTTTGTAAGATTTTGGTAAAAATTAACTTTGTTTTTCCAAAAGAATTGTGTACTTGGGGGGGGGGGGTGATAATATAAGATCCTACACTGACACTATTTGCACTATCCTTATGTCTAAAAAGAATACTATATAAACCTATGAGTAACTAAATACCGATCCTTTTTAAGCATATCAAGAAAAATTATAAAATCTTGCTTCTAGTAAAAAACCATTCTTTTTTATTTTTCAGATCATTTCATACCTTCTTCTTAAGGCCATCCATAATTTAAATCAACTCAAGATGTAGAACTGCAGCGGTACAAACAAAAAATAAATTTAAAATTCTTATTATAAAACTATAATGATTTTAAAGTTATTGCAAGCCTGATGAAAAAAGATGAGCGAAGTATCGAATTTATAGCGAATAGATATTGAGAATAAATTGAATTTCCATAGGATTAATGGCATTGTCGTTGTCGCTTTCGTTGTCGAACAGAAATACTTTTGAAATGATAAAATATTCCATTTCCCATGAAAACTATACGAGATATGAATAATAAAGTTTAGCTAATTTCTGTTTCTTAAAAAGGTCCAAAAATTTGCTTTAGAATATTTGCTCGCTACGATGCATACTTTTTATTTTAATCTTGAAAACTGCTATAAAAATAAAAATTCCATTGTTCGGTAAGACTGCAAGGTACTATGAAGCTAGGAGAGATAACTACCTTCAGAAATTGTCGGTGCGAACAGCGCGAATACTGTTAAAAATCACAGCTGACTTTGGAATGTGATTACTCGTTAAAAAAAGAAACTGAAAATGTTATTTTTAAATAATTTGAAAAGATTAGAAGTTTCCGCGTCGTATGATCTCTAAAAAATACATTTTTCACCCTTTGAAAAAGATATAGGACATGGGAAATTTAAAAAAGATGCAAGGGTATCTTCAATTTTAAACCTGCACTTGACCTTGTGACATGACCTTGAAAAGATGACTAGGGTCATCAAAATTTATACCTACAAAAATTTGACCTTGAATTTTTAGTGTTAAAAACTTGCCAATTTCTTCTTTTCCCGGAAAATAAACTTCGACATTTTTTTCAAGTTAACCCGTGCCCCTGGTCTTTTGAAATTAACATGAGGTTTTGAATGGGAAAATCTTAATTAAAAGAAAAAGTACAGTGAAACCTGAATTTAATGTCAATTTTGGGACTGAGAGTGAAATAAAACAATTTTTTTCTGTAAATCGTAATAAATTATTCTTTTCTGGGATTGATGAAACAATTAACGAGTGCAAAGGTTGATATTTTATTGCTTAAAATATTTTGCAACTATTTACACATTTTATTATTACTATCTTGTGTTATTCCATAGGGTTTTATGGAAGGTGGAGAAAAATGTAGTTTTTTTCGAATCTTTTATAGTGAGGTAATTTAAAGAAAGAAAAAAGGATTATCAGTTTTAGATGTTGTTACATAATTTAACTTTTAAGACATTATTTACTTACCAAACATTTTCATTTAAGTAAAATTTGATTCTCTATACAAATTATCTAATGTTTTATTGATTCAACTGTGTATTTGCATCGGCACCACTCTGATAGAGTATTCAATCTGAAAGTAAAGATTTTATTAGACTCTAATTATAAATGAATTTTCTATTTTTTTTCTAATGATAAAAATGGAGATGTGGAATCACAAAAGCGAAAGGAGAATTTCTGTTTTAAAAAATAAAGTAGCTTTTCCTCAAGCTTTAAATTAAAATCTTCAGCCTAATGATTCAAGATATTTCTATATCTAAAAAATGCCTCTATTTAATCCTAATCGTCTAACCCTGACTGATTTAATTCTGACTGTCCAGGATTTAATCTTTTAAGTTTAATTTTTTTTACTTTTTAAAGCTTCATGCAATTTCCAAATTGTTATGGATTTTTGATCACATACTAGGATTTAATCCGATCTTCCCAGAATTTAAAACTCTACATATTTAAATTAGTGAATCGTCTTCACTTGATATTAGGGCATTCTACAATCGAAAATCTGTTTTTGGAATTATCTCCCGAATAACAACGGCTTGAAAATCCTACTCAGATTTCTTAAAATTGTAAAACACTAATAAATGAAAATTTTTCACTAGCACAGATTTTAATTATATAAAAGTAATCTGCATTAATTGCGAACCTTATAGATTAGGTTCTTAATCTCCCGAATGACAACGAGTTAAATAAGTACTTCATCCACTGTTCTCAAGAATTGACACTTTTAATTATTTTTAACCTGTGAAAGCACTTGCACGATTTAAAATGGTTTATAATTCTCGGATTATCTTTTTTTATACTTAATAATTGTTTCTTTTACTTCAGGATATTATTTCTGTATTAAATCCTTGCTAAAAATAAGAATCTCATTTCAAACCTACTGAATGCTATTAATTTCGGGGCCCGTTCATTTTTCGGAACGGATAAAATTTAAGAAAGGTAAAATTTCAGAATGGGTTATAATACATAATGGTAAAACTTAGGAATACCAAAAA
>NC_046662.1:33529736-33548358 GCF_010883055.1 Belonocnema kinseyi | reverse complement strand
ACAGTCCTAATTTTAACGCTTCTGAATTTTCACCCATTCCGCTTCTTTGGTTTCCGAAGAAATACCTTTCCGAGTTTTGGATTTCCTACTTATTGCTCTTTCGTACTTTTTGCTATTCCTAAGTTTTACCATTATGTATTATAACCCATTCTGAAATTTTACCTTTCTTAATTTTTACCGTTCCGAAAAATGAACGGCCCCCTTAATTTCTCTGTAACGAGTACCGAGCTTGTTTTCACGCCCTCGCAAAAGTAGCTGCTCGTAGCGGTGCTGAGCGAAGAGTGCACTTACTCGATCAGTCCTCGTATCGTGTAGGACTCTGCATTCATCAGACTCGTTCGTCCCCTCTCTATTTCATTAATGAATGCGCGCGCAATTGTCGATTTTCTTTCAATTAGATTTCGTTGCATGTAATACTTAAATTCTTAAGATACATATAATTTTTTCGGTTATGAATTTACGAGTGTTCATTCAGTAGCGTAATATAAATATTGGTCTCCCATTCTGAATCTATAATTCTATTTTTATTTTAACAAATATTCTAAACTGCTTTAATATTAATTTTGTTTGTCCACTTGGTCTAAATCATATTAAAATATTGTCCCTACTTTGCGGCTGCTTATTCTACTAGCTCCTACAAATATTATTTTTTAATAAACTTTTAATCTAAAGGAATATCTTACCTTTGTAGAATACGTTTGGCACCAAATATGCACATACTATGTAAGAATAATATTGCGCAAAAAGCCTTTATGTTTTTTTTTCAGGTTAAATTTGTTAAGTATCACCATGTGGTCGAATTTTCAACCCACAAATATTATTTTTCAACAAAAAAATTAATCTCCTGCCAAAAAACTAAATTTTCATGAAAATGGTTTAAATTTAACCAAGTAGTTAATTAAAATAAAAAATATGAATTTTAACCAAAAAGTAAACTTTCAACCAAGTAGTTTAACTTTCTAGGAAATTGCTGAATTCTCGACCAGACTATAATTATTTGTTCTGAAACATTGGCATTTTAATTAAAAAAAGAAAAAATTCACTCAAGGATTAATCTTTTTGAAAAAATCAGTTTTCAACCTAAACTGGAATCGTTGCATAGTTAGTTAGCCAAATTAATTCTTACCGAATAAAAAAACGATTTTTAGTGAAAACATTAACATTTTTAACCAAGAAGATGAATATTCAACTAAAATTATGAATCTCATTAGAAATGAATTTTCTACAAAATAAGTTCAACCGAAAATTTGGTTTGTTAACCAAGAAGATCAATTTTTTAACCATGAAATAACTCAACCTTCAGCCAAGGAGATAAATCGAGAACCGGAAAAATGAATTTTGAACAAATTAGCTCAAATTCAAACCAAGTAGCTGAATTTCTGACCCAAAAAGATGCTTTTTCACAAAATAGTTGTATTTTCAACAGAACCAACAAAATTTTAACCAAATATCGGAATTTTTAACCAAACGAAATGAAGTACAAACCAAAAATATAATACAGTCAAACAAATATAATACAATCTAATCTGCTTTTTATAAGTGGAAGCACAATTTTAACTGGATAGTGTACGATAAAAATTCGTACTTTATTAAGTTTAATTTGTTTATTTGCAAGGTTATTTTTTCGATTTAAACGAAAAATACGTAACCTAGCGGGAAGTCATTCCAAGAAAATCTGTAGATATAATTTAGGCGAAACATTTGGTTATATGATATGTTATTAAGGATTGTGTCATTTTTCCTAATGATTATTTTTTCTATTTTAAATTAATTTTTCTAAGATAAGATTGTACACAAATTATAGATCTTTTTTGATTGAAATTTATTGCTATCTTCACGATTAAAACAAAAAATATGTGTCCTACAACAAAATTATTTTCAAAAATTTGTAACTATACTATGTGTTAATTTTATCAATTTTTTATATATTGTTTCATGTATCAAGTTGTTATGATAATCTTGTAGGGCTTTTAAAAATCAACGGCTGGTTTCAAAAATTCCTTAAATGCTTCGACTCTTTTTTAATTTGTATCCAATTTATAGTTTTAACCAAAAAAGAATAAATATTTTTCAAAACGAAATACTTTATGCAAAACAATTTAATTCTTTGGGACAAAAATAATTATTTTTGACTGAAAAATACTTTAAAACTCAAATAACAAGTATTTTGTTTGTCAACTTAACACCTCAGGGAAGAAAAACAATTGTACGCAAATTATAATTTGATGCGAAAAATGGTTTTAAATGCAAAATAAAAATTCCGAATAACTGTGAGTTTGTGTCTTTGTTCATTTCCATAGGTTATATGAGTAAAATTTGTTTTTTCGAAATTAGAATTTGTATTAGCACCAATATTGTCTTAAATCTTCCGGATTCATTTTTTACCATTTTTGAAATCTGTTTTTAAACATTCGCTTCCATAAATTTTGTAAAATAAACAGTTAGTTTAAATATTTCCATAAATCTTGCGAAAATGTTTTTATATTTCCTTGAAACCTTTCCATATTCTTAAAAAGCTTCTCATTTTTCCAATGTAAATCCGCAAAATTCTACATTTTGTTTCAAATGTGTTGAAACCTTTTTATTTTTTTATTTATTTTTTTATTATTTCAAAAGTTCTAAATATCTCTTAAAGTTATCCCAATTTGTTATAATTGTTTTTAAATCGTTTTAATCTTTTTAAACGTATTCTTAAAATAAATTACACAAAACAAAAAAGAAATTAAAATTTGTCCTGCAATCTTAAAAATGAATTGTATTATTTGAAAATCTTTAAAAATCCTTATGAAGGTTTCAAGTTTTAATTCAAAATCTTGAAAAGTCTTCATTTTGTTTAATATTGTTATTGGTCCTTCACAAAACACGTGATATACATTTCAGGGATCTTAAACAACGCCCCCTCCCCCTGCATGGTACGTTAACCTCCCTCCCCTTTTCGCAACTCTAACGTATCACGCATTGTTGGATTGAACCCTTATGAAGCCTTTGCAGAATTATTTTTTTTTATCTTGTCAACAAATAATTCCCAAAATCATTTTAAGTCCTGCAAAAATTATCTTAAAACTTTTCCAGATTATTTCGCGACCTATTTTAAAATCTTCGGCGTTAAAATCCATAATATGTTGAAAGAAGACAATTTTGTTTACAACACATCTACCTTACACATACGCATACTCATATACCGACCATAAGGTTCATTCAAGGAATCTGAAAGAATTAAAAATATCTTTGTTAATATTGAAAAATGTTACAATTACTTTAAATTATTTCTAAACAAATTTTAACGTTTTAGCAATTCTCAAAAGATTGTGAAATAAATTAAATCTTAAGACTATTTAAAAAAAAAGTAAGCTTTTTAAAAATGTTGAAAGATTTCAGGAGAATAAAAAGAATTTCTAACATTCCTGGGATGACTTTAAATGATTTTATATTTTGCAAAATCATTGTTCAAAGACAATTTAATAACATTCAATAAGAAAGAAATTATTTCAAAAAAATGTCGATCGTTGATAGATTTTGAATACAAAATTTCGAAGCTTTTTAAATTTTTTTAAAGATTTGAAGAGAATATATTTGTTGTAAGATTCCCAAAAAAATCGGAATAATTTTTCATTTTGTAATATTAATTTTAAAAGAATATTTAAAAACATTTATAAAGATTTTTTGAGTTATCAAAATAGAATCTCAAAAATGTTCAGGTCATTTTTTTAGTTTTGAAATATGTTTCAAAACTTTTATGAAAACATAATATACTTTAAAAGTTGAATAGATTTAAAAAAATGGATACAAAATGTACATTTTTCAAGATTTCTGAACAAAAAGTGTAAAGCTCTTTAAGGATTTATAAATATTTCGAGATACTTATATAAATATTTTTTAAAGATTCCTAAGACAATTCAAAGTGAAAAACAGTTTGCAAAATAATAAGGCAAGTAAAGAAATACTTCTATTCAGGTAACATAATATTCAGGAATTCACGTAATTTCAAATAGTATAAAAATATTTTAAAATGTTGAAACATTTTCGGAAATTCATATGACTTTTCTTTTTTTTCAAGCGTCTAAAAATTATTTTTCCAATTATATAGTCTTGTTATTTTTTTATACATATATTAGTAATTAATACTATAATATTAACAAACTTGCTTAGGAGTAAGGCAGTGACTAATAAATAATTTATTATGTTGTTGACTTCATTTCATAGAGTAGATTTTAAACTTTAATTGAGTAAGACAAGCTTCTGTTATTCTGATTTTTGTGAGTGGACGCACAATTTGACCGGATAGTGAACTATAAAATTTTTGAAAACTACATTCTTAATCTCAAAATGATCTACAGATTTGTTTAAAACCATTTTTTATAAAAAGAATATTTTTTATTTTAATCGTGAGAAATGTAATTAAAAATATGAGTTTCTGTTCTTCGGTTAGACTATGAGAAATAACCGGCTTAGGAAATTTCACGACCCAGAAGTTAGCTATGCATATAGATTTGAAAATTCGATCTTGAATGAAAAATGAAATAATAGACGTAGCCAGAAAGTAAAACACCACCGGAATCGTCTGAGCCATATCTCTAGGTGTTTTTTTCATTTTTTTAAAAGTCATTTCTTAAACAATTACGTTGTTAATTAACATATATCCTTCATTATGTGAAAAAAAGTCCTAAAGAAAAAGTGAAGATAGTTCTGGATTCTTCTCGGCAATACCTCCAGGTGTTTCTTTTTCATTTTTTAAACAAATTAATTATTCAAACAATTATATTGTTTACGATTTTAAAAATTTTATTTAACAATTGTGGTATGCAATTCAGAGTTTTTAAGTGAAAAATAACATACCTTGAAGTATCATGTATAAAAAAAAATTGTTAACAATGCAAAAAAGTTAGTTGAAACATTGTTTTTGCCCCCTCTAAGCACACACCTTTACGATATCCCATGGCGCATATGGATTTGATTATTTATCCTTTATTATGAAAAAACTAAAAGTCGTAAAGAAATAGAGAAGATAGTTCTGGATTCTTCTCAGCAATATCTCTAGATGTTTTTTTTTCTTTTTTTTTCAATTTTTAAAAATTATAAACAATATAATTTTTTTAATAATGAATTTAAAAAAAATGAAAAAAGCACCTGAAGATATTGCCTAGAAGAATCCAGAACTACCTTCACTATTTCTTTAGGACTTGAGGTTTTTTTCACGATGAAGGATAAATAATCAAATCCATATGCGCCATAGGATATCGTAAGGGTGTGTTCGTAGAGGGGGCAAAAACAATGTTTAAACTAACTTTTTTGCATTGTTTAAAAATTTTTTCATGTATGATACTAAAGTATGTTATTTTTTACTTAAGAACTCTGAATTGTTCATCACAATTGTTAAATAAATTTTAAAAAATTATAAACAATATAATTGTTTAAATAATTAATTTAAAACAAATTTCAAAAACACCTGGAGATATTGCCGAGAAGAATTTTTTTATAATGAAGTATAAATAATCAAATTCATATGTACCATGAGATATCGTCAAGGTGTGTGCGTAGAGGGGACAAAAACAATGTTTAAACTAACTTTTTTTGCATTGTTTAAAATTTTTTCATTCATGATACATCAAGGTATGTTATTTTTCACTTAACAACTCTGAATTGTTTACCACAATTGTTAAATAAATTGTTTTAAATATAAACAATATAATTGTTTAAATAATTAATTTGTGAAAAAAATGAAAAAAACACCTGGAGATATTGCCGAGAAGAATTCAAAACTACGTTCATTTTTTGGCTACGTCTAGTATTTCATTTTTTATTCAAGGTCAAATTTTCAAATCTATATGAATAGCTAACTTCTGGTTCGTAAAAGTTCCGGTACAAACAGCGCGAATACTATTAAAGATCACTGCCGACTTTGGAACGTGATTACTAGTTCAAGGAAGAAGCTAGCAACTTTTTTAACAATCCTTTGAAGGGATTAGGAAATTTTGCGCCATATGACCTATAAAAATATTTTTTTGCGACATTGAAAAAATACAGACTACTAAAAATTTAAAAAAAAAAACAAGAATATGTTGACATTTTTGGATGTCATTTTTAAATAATTTCACATTATTTAAACTATTTGTATTGGTTGAAACGATATTACCCCCCTGTAAATCGTAAAATATTATATATTATCATTTTTATTTGCTTAAACCATTGTTACCCTGTAAAGCAAAAAAGCTATTATTTTCTAAATTTTCTAAGCTTTTATACTATTTTGCTTATTATTCAGCATTTCCTTATCTTAGAACTTATATCCTATATTATTTAATTATACAATCAAATTGCTCTGAGAATAGAAGATGTTTTTCCCCATGAAATGACTTTTCTTTTAAAAGAAAAGTCATGTCAGATTTCTGTATCATTTATATAAACTGTAGGTAAAATTAGCATGCAAATTATTTTCAATTCACAGATTCCATTAATCTAAGTATGTGATTAAAAGAAAAAAAGGATTATCCCTAACTTAGGGCGATTGAAATTAATTGTTCAACAAAATTATTATCATTAATAAACAAGCCCTGAATAATTTTCTTCTTGCTTTGGAGTGCGTTTGGTAGCTTTTGGATTATATCAAATCAAACCGAAATATATTTCCTGACAATTATAATTTTGGAATTATAAAGCTTCTTTTAAAAAATAAATAAAAAAAGGGTATGTAAATTAATTCACTTATTTCTGTTTGTATTATTATTAATAGAAGCGCTACTCTAGAGTAAGATAAGAGTAGCGTATCTATATAGTTTATAAACCTGTGTATCATCAGTCAGTTGAAAATTTCACGTCAGACAGAAAGCAAAATAGGGCATGATAACGGTTGAGAAATGAAGTCTTGATGAAGGTCGAGGTGAAGAAGGTAGCTTCAGACATTAAAATTCAAAGCAACTGAAATGCCAGGCACTTTCTGGGCAACTCAAAATATAGTCCTTAATCCTGCTTTTCCGAGGAAGATGTATTTTGTATTTTACATTTTCTTGTATTTGATACTCTTAATTAATTAAATATTTACTCACCAGTTTCCTCTTTTTTTATTAATCCAACCTTTTCTCCTTTTTTTATTTTCTCAGTCACATTTAATAGTAGAAGCAAATTTAAAACACAAATGATTCTCATAAACGTCAAATAACGTCTCCTGTTCCAGCGATTTTTTACATTTTACATTACGATTTTTTAAATCACTCTCTAAGCTGATAAATTTTTGGTAAAAATAAGACTGAGGACAAATGCCTATCGGCGCATGAAAATACCTGTCGAAAATAGATTATTTAATTAAAATATTGTTAAGTAAAGAAATAAAATATAATTTGTTAGCAAACTTCATTCATTTCCAGAGCAACTTGAAACTTCAATATTACACAAACCGATCGAATAAATATAAATAAATTATTAGCAATCGAAATTACAAAAATGAATCGCGACTGTGAACTTCTGGATTTGGATGATTTATACATGAAACTAGGACAAACACTACAAAATAATAGATTTTCTACCAAGAAACAAATCCTAGAATTAAAGGATTTCATCGAAAAGAAAAAACAAGAACTTCAAAAGTATTGATAAAGATTCAGAAATCTCTGGCAGCTTACTTAAGGTGCTGTGCAAAAATAATGCGATCTATCTATCAATATATTACATCATTTTTGGCGTCTAATTATTTTTCAGGAATTTATTTAGGGGTTATTTAGGTAATATTTGATATTTTAACCAAATAAGATTTTCATGTTCAATTCAAAAACAGTCGAAGTTCAGAATAAAAACAAGAAGTTTTTCTCCAAATGGTTGAATCCTTAACTGAAACTGATTTATTGTAACAAAATCTTGCATTTCTAACCAAAAAACATGAAATTTTCACAAAAAGAGATGAATTCTCACATCAAAAATTCTCGATAAAATACATAAATTTTTAACGAAATAGATGAATTTTTAGCTACAAAATTTAATCTGTTACCAAAAAGAACGAATTATCAACAAAATACATAATTTTTACTTGAATAGTTGAATTTTCAACCAAGGAGATTAATTTTTTACAAAAAAGACGAATTTTTATTCAAATAGTTCAATTTTTTAAATGAAAAGAACAATTTTCAAACAAGAATTGCAGAGTTGAATTTTCATATAAAAAAATCATTTCTGCTGAAAAAAACGAATTTTTTTGGAAAAAAGTCGAATGTTTAACAAAAGTTTTGATATCCCGACCTGAAAAGAGTTTTTAACAAATTAGGTGAATTTCCAATAAATGAATAAAAATTTTATTTAATGAAATTAATTTTTATTTGAAAATAATGAATCTTTAACTAATACGCTGAATTTTGAAAAAATTTATCTACTTTAGAATAAATAGTTAAATCCTCTACCAAATTTTTGAATTTTCAAAGCCAAAATATGCACTTTCCTTAAAGCACTGGAACGGTGAATTGAAAAAAAGGACTTCTTACAAGTACATTTACTCCCTATCATACTCCAAAGTTAATCCACCGAAGTTTCACTTCTGTCGTTTAACCCCACTGGCACACACTGTTTTTTTAATATTCAAATAGTTAAATTTTCAACCAAGAATCTTAATTTTATACCAAAGAGGATGAATTTAAAGAGAAACATAAATTTTTAATCAAATAGTTTACTTTTTAATCAAAAGGATTAATCTGCTACTAAAGAAGACGAATTTTTAATGAAACACTTAAATTTTGCAACTTAAACAAGACCTATTTTTTTAACGTTCTTTAAACAGATTTCTTCCTTGATTTATTTTAGCGAACTGCCCGTTAAGTGAGGAAGTTTTAAATATTCGATTTAAAAGCCAGATTTTTCAGAAAGATTCAGTAAGATAGACTCTTTCGTTTTTCAATCTATTAAAGACCGAATTTCTAAAATTGATCTCTCAAAGCTAAGATTCTCAAGTCTTGGAGAAAATTGCTAGAAGAACAAGGAAATCAACTGATGTCAAAGTGTTACTTAATCTTCAATCCACAATTAGAAAATATTTTAAAGTAAAGGAGAGTGCCATTGGTGTGCATCCATCTATTAAAAACTCAGACTTTCCTCCTCAGTATCCTAAAGAACGGTTTCAACTTTATTTTAACTGGAAAGAATCTATATCCTTTGTTAAAAAATAAGAAGGAAGCTTGCCATTGGATAGAAAAATTCAAACTACAATTCAACAATATCTCTGGATACGAAGCTGATGCTACTCTGATACAAAGTTTCTGGCGTAATTACTGGGTATATGTAGTTTAATTCAAAAAGGGTTGTCAATAAAATGCGTAACCATTATTAGGCTGTTTACCCCACCCGCCTCCATTTCCACCTCGTAGACAACCATAGATCCCTCCCTCCACCCTTAAAGTAACATGGCCCAAAATTATATCAAAACATTGGAAGGAGGATGATGTTTCACGAAAATAGGGCAGTCATGAAAGAATGAATTCTTTTTCATTTAATATTAATGTAAATACCATATTCAGTGCAATATGAAACACTTCAAATTCCTAAGATTTCTAGTGGAAATCCTTTCTTTAAATTAAATTTTAAGCTTGAATTTTCCAGCAAGAAAATTAATAATCTACCAAACTAGCTTTAACCGAAAGATCATGGAAGTTGGATGATATTTATTAGATACTGTTACAAGTTGCCATAGAAAGTCACATCTACTATTTAAAAAAAGGCGATACAATTTTAATGAAGCTACGTCAATAACGACCAGACTAGAGAGATGTCTAAATGATGTTTGAAAACAAATGGAATTTTTTTATTAGTTCAAACAAATTTGGTGAAACCATGCAATGTCCAACTAGCGCCATTTAGGAAGTTTTCACGGTATGAACAAAGGAATCTAAAATGTACACTTTATAATGGCTTTGGACGCTGCTCCACGGATAAAGCATCTTGAAAGGTATTACTCTTGAAAGGGACTTGAAGAAACACTACTCTTAAAGCGGTCTTGGAAAGACTTGAATCTTAAAAATGCCTCAAAAAGGCACGACTGTCCTGGTCTCGTTTTCAATGGCGATCAAACTTCCAGACATAAAACCTGCGCTTATAGTGGTGAGAGGTCAGCTCTTATCCGAAACTGGTATAACACTCCTTAAACCGCCAAATGTTCCATCCACCGTTCGCCAGTGGTAGTGTCCGTATTTAGTCAGACAGCACTTTACGGGACGGTCCAGGGAGCGATTCCACTAGTTTGTTTTATAGAGACGTCGCAGTTTATTGCAAGTCACGAGCAACTAATTTTTTTCAAAGTTAAATAGTTTATTAATATTTTATTTAATCGATTTTCAATTTTAAGACTCAATTAGAGTTATCTGAATCCGCAATCTGCATAGTTTTCCAAGACTAATTCAGTTTATTTCCTTGTAAATAATAAATGGTTTTTCTTTTTTACATGTGTACTTTCTTTGCATTTTTAATTTTGAAATTTGTTTTAATCCTTTTAAATTTTCTGAAACTTTGAAATGATTTTCGATATAATATCCAACATGTTTTTAAATCCTGCAAAAATTCAAGAAGTTATCTTCAATCCTACGAGATTCTTTCTAAACGTATATTTAAGTCTTCAAAATTTTTTATTTTTGATAAAGTCAAAAAGTCAAGATCAGAAGCTTTACCTTTATTTTTACGATTAGATGATATACTCATCTACACATCTTATGAATTAGAAGCTGAATCATTTGAAATTTTCCCAAATAAGAATAAAAGTAATTCAAAAATAGTTGAAAAAGCTTTAAATTATTTTGAAAGATATCTCAAAGTTTTATCAATTTTAAGATATTCAAAAATAACTTAAATTTTCAGAATATTGTTTAAAATTGTTAACAAACGTAGATTTTTAAAGATTTTTAACAAGAAATGTAGAAGCTTTTTAGGAATTTTGATCAATTTCAATGGAATAGAACAATTCTACTAAGATTCCTGGGATAATTTCAAATGATTTTTTATTTAAAAATTATTTTTTGAATAAAGTTTGAAAAATCATAAAATATATCAAACGATTTCTAGAAATATGATAAAAATTTGGAGGATTTTAGGGGCATTTTTTAAGTATCGAAAGATTTTTCACAAACTTTAAGAAAAATTTAAATCACTTTAAAACATATATACAAGTTTTTTTAAATTTTGAAAAATACACCAAACTCTCGCTTTCAATCACCCCGTTCTCACCCTTCCTAGAACTGCTGACTCACGCAATTGGAAACGGGTCAGACGGCCCTCATTGCCTCGACACTTGACTGAAATCGAGAGTTTGGTGTAATTTAAAATTCTCAATGATTTTAAAAACTAGATGAAAAGTCGATTTTTTAAATTCTAAATAAGAATTATAGAAGCTTTTTAAAATTTTTAAAGATTTCAAGAGAATAACTTTTTTCAAGATTCGTAGAATAATTCAAAATGATTTCTTATTTCATAACATTAATTTTTTTTTACATTTTAGGTTTGAAACATTTTAAAAAAATTTAGAAAAAATTGGAATCACTTTAGGAAAAACAGGAGTTTTCAAAAAATTTCAAACGTAATTTAAAATTTGAAAAGCTATCAAAACATTAAAAACCAACATCATATTTTTTAAGATTTCCGAACAAAAAGTGCAAAAGC
This sequence comes from Belonocnema kinseyi, assembly GCF_010883055.1. Lineage (NCBI taxonomy): Eukaryota > Metazoa > Arthropoda > Insecta > Hymenoptera > Cynipidae > Belonocnema > Belonocnema kinseyi. The sequence continues at coordinate 33,536,739 of NC_046662.1, read as the reverse complement.
TTTTTAAGGATTTTGAAAGGTTTCAAGATAATAATAACAATATTTTTTAAAGATTTCTGAGAAAATTTAAACTGATTTTTCATGTTGCAAAATTAATTTTAACAACATACTTTATCTGGAAGATTTTAAGTTTTATGAACCTTAAAAAAATTTTTAACTCTAAAAGATTTTCGAAAATTCGTCAAGTTATTTTAATTTTCTTACTAACGTCCACAAGTTCTCATTACCATATATTCTAGGCTAAACTGAAGTTTTCTTGAAATTTTGTAAAATTCTGATATGTTTTCGACTTATTGAAAATTCACAAAAATCTTTTCAAATTTTCTGAAGCAACCCAGTGAAATTATATTTACATAATTTTAAAAACCAAGAAATCTAAAAAACGAATTGTTATTGGAAATTCTGTTTGTATATCATAAATTATTTTCCACTCAAATAAAAAAACTACAGTTGCGCCTACCGCGCGATCAAAAGTGGTAGTTGAACAGAAAAGGTTGCTCAATAATAAGTACACATAAATGCTATAGAATTTTTTTTATTCATTCTTATCTTATTCTTTTGATTAAATGATTATCTGGACAAAGGGACTTTTTAAAAATCATAGTTTACAGTTTTAACACTAGCAAATTTATTTCTTTCAGAAAATAATCACTTTTTTCACATACAATTCCAAAAGATTATTTTTAACGTAAATAAAGGATGGTTAAATGGATCATACAGTGGAGTCCATCTTGATGCACGAGAAATATTATCGACTTTTTTCGGGATCGTAAATTGTTTTTATAAGCATTTAAATTAATTTTTTTTATATTAAAGGTCTTGCTTAGAATCAAATCAGTGACGAGCATAACCGCATGTTTCATAAGGTTATCCGTGAATAAGCTTGAAAACGGGTTAGTCTAAGGAAAGATTCCGTAGGTTTGTGAATCGTCAAAAGGGTGCTTCATAATTTTTAAAAATTATTCTGCAAAAGGATTTATTTCCAATAATTTGATTTTTATATAAACGCGCTCTCAAATATATTTTTCGTTGTAAATTAAATGCATCTAAATACCGTTTACAGTTTTCTACAGGAATGGATTTAAAAAAATACTTAATACATTTTAGATTTGACTTCATATTTTTTACATTCCATTGACGTTTTTCACAGATTCTCATCAAATTTTTTTTTTTTTAAGTTAGCCTCCAAATTTTTTGTGAGTTAAGCAATGAGAAATGTTAATTATGAAAAATGAAAAGTGAAATTATACAAAGTCATCTAGATAAAGTCTGGCAGAACCGCTCCGCCACTTTCTCCCGTCCGACATTTTTATCACAAATTGGAAGTAACGATTTTTCACCAATAGAATAAATCGTCTTCTTTTGTTGCAAAAAAATTCGGTTAGAATAACGCGAACAAAGGTCAAAATAAAGACAAATGACATTTTTCTTGTTATTTTCAAGTCAATAATTTGTTTTTGATTTAAGTGAGTGGTAAAAGATGCCGTAAGAGAAAATTAAAATCCGATATTAATTTAAGTACTTTAATATAAGGGTACTCTTTTGAGGATCCTTTAAACTTTATTCCTTTTTTTTTATATAAACTTTCTAAAACTGAAACAAAAAAATGTTATTAAAAAATGAGGATTTTAAAATGTATTAAAATATGCAGGATTTCTCATATTAAATTTAATATTTATCCCAAGGAAAGAGGGAAATATCTCTCTAAAGTGTTATCACGGGTCAGCTTCATACGAAATTCAAAGATTGGTCTCTGTATTTTAATACTCCTCCCATTTGCAAACATTTAAGTGAAGAAATATTTTCCATTTAATTTGATAGCGTGTTACCTTATACACGTGTAACAAAAACTGTGTTAGAAAACACAATAAGATTTATGTTCTTGAGCTTTTAGCTTAAATAACAAACAAACACATGCTCCCGTTCCATTGAACAACAGTGACGATATTTGACGGTAGTCATTGTTATGAAGCATCGAGAATAAGCTGACGGGGCATAAATTTCGACTATTTATAAAGCCGCATAAAAGACATCTCAAAATCTTTCAAAGTTCAAAATGACATCCCAAAGAATTGTTAGTGTCTTCTTTCTAATGTGCATTATTGCACTTTCTCAGATGGCCGATTCTGCGTTTAGTGGTAGTGTACTCCCAGAAGAGAAACCTTATGATCACCCACCGACGCCAAAATAAAATGACTCCGCAGATTGCCCAATGTGCCCAATTTGTAAGTAAAATTTTTAAGAATCTTTCACTTTCCAATATACTCACCAGCCCTATGCATCGCCCGTGTATGTGGTAGTTGTTATTTCGGTAACAGTTGGGCCTGTTTTTGCATTGTTATGTATAGCAAAAATACTTAAATTCATTAAAAACTTGATACTTTTTATGAATATAAAAGGAAAAACAAAGTTTTCAGAAACAATAAGAGCAGCTGTAATTAATTATCCAAAAAATGTATGAAACATGTAATTTAATATTAGGAAAATTGAATATAAAGGTGAGTATTTTTAAAACAGTTTGAATTGTATTCACATTTTTTTATTGTTTATTTTGTTAATGTAATTCATTCATTTCACAACCAAATTTAATTGTCGCAAGTTTAAAATATTAATTGATAATATTATTTAACTGATAACAATAGTAATAATAATATTTAAACATTCGATTCGTGCTACGTTCGGTTCGAATTTTTCGATTCGATCGGCCCGGTGACCGAATGTTGAAAAACTGACATCAAATACATTCAAATCGGTTGAAGACTGAAACAAGTCGTTAGTTCCCATAAATAAATTAATCAAAAATAAAAATGTGAAAACAGATTAAAGAAATATCAAACATAATTTCTCTTTAATTCAATAGCGTTTGCCTTTTCAAAAAATATAAATCTCTACAAAATAAATTTTTCTTTAGTCTTGAATAAATATTCTGCGAATTCTTATACATATTATTTTCACAAGCGACAAACTTAATAAAATAAAAGTTTCAGCGATGAATGTTTAATATTTCTTTTATAATTATTTGTAATTTTGTATTATATTATTCGAGAAGATATACATTTTGATCATATACTTTGTACATCTGAATTAAACAGTGCATATTCATAAAGCAATCTCAAAGTTTTAAGACAAAAATACAAATTTTCTACAAAGAAGTTGAATTTCATCTTAACAATATGATTACTTAACAAAAAAAGTTTATTTTCAAACCAATAGTTCACTTTTATATCAAAATTCTTAAATTCAACAAAGAAATTCATTTCCAACCGACTACTTCAATTTCTACGAAAACAGTTGAATTTTCAACAAAGAAAAACGTTGAAATTTCAACCATGAATTATAACTTGTAAACAAAATAATTAAATTCGTATTAAAATTATAAGAATTTAGGTAATAAAATTTTAACGGAATTTAAAAATGTAATTTTAAGAAGCTGGAAATCGAAGGAAATTAACAATTGAATTTTCAACATATCAATTTTTTCATTTTTAAAACTTGAAAATTCAGCTGTTAAGAATAAACAGTAGAAAATTCCATTTTATATTTTCTTAAATTCTCTATAGTTTAATTTTGTATGAAAAAAAGTGATACAAATGTTATATTCACATCATTTTTCATGATAATTTAATAAATTTGGAAAACATGTTGAAGACGGGAATATTTTCAAAGGATTAAAGTGGCGAAATTTATATTTTGTGTATTTTAAAATATTTTATTTCGGCTGGTAAATAAATAACTACTAACTTGAATTTAAATTCCTTGGGAATTATAATTTAAAATTTTCATTTAACTTCATCACAAACCTAATATAAGCATATGAATGGTAAAGCCTAATACTAACAATTTCGACTTTGTAAGCGACTTATTGAAAAATAATAATATTTTTCTGTGAAAATAATTATCATTTTTATTTTATAAAAGGCATTTGGTATAATAATAAAAATTCCCTTCGGCAAGGAATTTTCGATATGGAACGGGAATTTTTTGAAAGAATAAAAACTGAGACTTGAAAGATAGTAGTTCAAAAACCACTGTTCCAGATCAGAATTCATCACAATTTAAAAGTTTCTTTTTCCGAAATCAAAAAAAGAGAATGCAAAAACGGCAAATATCCTATTAAAATTGATTTCTCTGATGAAAATGCATTAAATTAAACATTTAAATGATAAGAACTTGTAACCGAATTAATTATTTATTGCTTTAAAAGTTTTTTAAGTTATTAGTGCGAAGTCATGGGATTAAAACGTGTATCTCCGGGCTGTACGTCAGACTATAACAGCAAGTGGCTAATTTTTCAACCACAGTAATGAATGTATAATCAAAATGATGAATCTTCAATTTGAAAAAAGAATAATTTTTAACAGACGAATTCATTTTTCAACCAAGTAAATTTATGTTTGGCTTAAAAAAATAATTTTAATATAAAATGAGGAATATTCAACTGGGATATTTGAATTTTTAACCAATAAGAAGAATTTTTTAATAAGGAAATTAACTTTCAAAGAAAAAACTTATTTTCTACAAATAAAGTCGAGTTTCCACGAAAAACTCGATTTTTAACAACATACGGGAATTTTCAACTAAAGTAATTAATTTTCCATTTGAAAGGACGAATAGAATACTGGAATAGTAAAATGTTTAGTTAAAATATTGATTTTAAACAAACTAGTTATATTTTCAAAAGAATAAGAATTTTCAATTAATATGATGAATCTTCCAACAATAAAATCAATTTTTAACAAAAGATTTCACCTTTCGCCCGCAGTTAGTTGCATTTCCATAAAAACAGGTAAATTCTTAACGAAAAATGTAAAAAAATTATATTTTAATTTAGAAATATTTTGTTTTCGAAATACTGCTTCTACTCTGAAATCTAATCAAAGCACTTTCCTTTTTTGAATTTCAGAAAAAGGAACTTTTAAATTGTGTCAAATTTTAACTTGGAATAGGAATTTTTAAACTTCTTTCTCCTAAATGCCAGTTTTTATTCTTTTAAAAAATTCCTGTTGAATGTCAAAAATTCCTTGTGCAAATGGGAATTTTATTTATTTACGTACTCCCTTTTATAAAATAAAAACGATAATTATTTTCACTTATATGCCCTTCAACTGTGGATAAAGTAAAAAATTACTTTTCTAAATTGACAAAAAATTACTAAAATATTGAGAACTTCAATTTTGCCACGATCAGAAGTAAATTCCTGGTTTTATAATTTAATTCCCGGGTCTTCGCCATCATTTCCGGGTTTTCGATTAAAGCTGTAGCTCTGAATATAAATAAATTATATCTAAATATACATACATATAAGTATATATAAATATACATTAGCAACATAAACAATAGAATAATATAAGTAATTTCTCGTTCCTCGACTGTTTTTGTTTGGTGAGGCCAACTTCTAGCTGTAAAAATGACCGTCTAATGAACTGTTTTTTTCTCAATGTCAATTGTCTTAAATGAACGAGCGATTTCGATCATGGAATGGTTAAAACTTTTCATTCAAAAAATTAATTTTCAATCAAGAAAAAACGGATTTGAAAGAACGAAAGAACGAATTTCAAAGAAAATAATTCAATTTTCATTCTAACTAATGAATTTTCTGATAAAATAATGAATCTTCAACTGCAATAGTTGAATTTTGAACCAAAAAGATAATTGTGCACCTATGACAATAAACCTTCGACTAAAATAGTTAAATTTTCAACAACAAAGAATTAATTTTGACTAAAAAATATAAATTGTCAACTAAAACATAAATAATTAAATTTTAAGTTAAGAAATAATGTTAAATCAAGCAGATGAATTTTCAACTAAAATGATAGAATGGTCAATTGGAATATTATAAATATCATAAATCTTTAACTGGAATAGTTGACTTATAAACCAAAAAGATTAATTTTCAACTCAAAAAATGACTGGTCAAGCAAAAAGATTATTTTTTATCTGAAATTATTGCATATTCAACTGTAATAATAGTATTAAATTTTCATTTTAAGAAGGAAAATAATTTTCAAACGAAAATGAAACAAATTTTCAACAAAGTAGTTAAGTTTAAAATAAAATTCTTTTTCATTCTAAAAAAAAATTTATATCAAATACTGTACTGTAATACTTGAAGTTTTAACCGGAAAAAAAGAATGTTTAAACATAAAGACAAATTTTTACACAAACTTTTTAATTTTGAACAAAACAAGATTAATTTTCAACCAAAAATGGGCATTCGAAATTTTAATTGAAGGAATTAATTTTCAACCAAACTGAAGTCAATTCTTGGTTTTTTAATTACATTTCCTATCTTTTCCTGATATTTCCCGGTTTCCCAGGTAAGTGTCCACTCTGCGTATGGTTATTAAATAAATAAATTCAAGAACTGTACCATGTTAAGAAGATGATGGTTTCCATTTAAAAGTTTAAATTAAAAATTAGGAGTTTTCATTCTAAAAGTAAGAAATTTTAAAGTTTATGTAATTTGAGTTCCTTAATATACTTAAAAATAACATAATAATAAACTACAACTTTAATTATAATAAGATAATTATTATAATAATAATAAATTATAATAATTATAATAAGAAATTAAAAATCAATCCAAATAAATTGGTATCCTAATTCAGTATTTAAAAAATGTATTTATCAGCATTCTGCGATTTTAATAAATAATTTTTAAAACATTTTAAATTCATATAACAAACCACATGCTTATTACTGTCCCGAAATTCTAAGAAATTCGACATTTGCCATTTTTCTCCTTGGCAACGAGTAAATAAAATTCGAATTTTTAATTTTGAGTTCTGTATTTGTCTTCGTATCTAAAAAAAAATTCAAATTAATTTGCGTCCTTCATAGAGACATAATTTAGGTCGCAATGCAGTGACAGACTGGGTACCTAGTGGCGCGGCCGGGGACCCAAATACTGGGGGCGACTACTAAAAAGAAGGTGATTAGAGAAAAGGAAAAACTGATTTTAAGGGATATAAAGGGAACGTATTAGATATGTGTGAAACTT
>NC_046662.1:33526207-33529726 GCF_010883055.1 Belonocnema kinseyi | reverse complement strand
CCTCCAAGACTGTCATAACAACTTTTTGAATTTGCTTGGAAAATCGAAAATTACAATTTTTTTTTAACTTGTTTTCAAGAAAATTACTGTTTCAATCTCAATAATTTATTATTCATTTTAAAATATTTTCGTAAATAGGATCCAAAACATGCATCAGAGAATTTCTTAAGGAGAATATGGTTGAAAAAAAATCGGAGAACAACTTCTTACTTTACTGGTATTACTTACTGAAGTACAAGTGTAAATCGTGGATATTCTTTTCACTCTGTGTATTGCAATCTGAAATATATTTATTTGTTTAAAACAATGTAATCTTTATAGGGCTTCCTGGAATAACTAAGGGGGCGCCAACCAAGGGGGGCGCAGCCAGAAAACCCCGGCTGCGCCCCCATGCTAGTCCGCCACTGTCGCAATGTATAAAAATGTAAAATATATAGACATTTTATTCTTAACTTCCATAATCGCCTTTGAAAACTAATCTTTTAATTTGCCTCGTATTTACTGCAAAATTTAAAATACAAAAAATCGGGTTTATAATTATTAAAGAAATTTTAACCTTTTGATTTTAGAAATATTTGATTAAACCTACGTATATTATTGGTAAATAAATGTAATTACGGGCTCTTGTAGCCTGAGCTTTTTGAATGTTGAAACCGAGATTGCTCGGACCTTATGATCGAAGTCATTTGGAATTCCAATATAATCGTCTGTCGATCAAAAAACGATCAACAGATTGTTACAGGCAAAGTATATAATCTAGGCATTACATGTAATCCCTCGGCATTATATATAATGCCTAGCCACTTCAGGCAAAGTGTATAATCGAATACTTATAACATACTTTGCCTAGGCAATATATATATATATATGACCCCTAGTCATTATGTCTGATGCCCGGCACGAGATAGCCAAAGTATATAATCTTTATTTTGAATAAAATGATGCAGTTAAAGAAGGTCATAAAATTGACGAACATTAATAGAATTTAACACACGTTCAATCGCTATTTATTACAACATGGCACACATACCATTTTTAACAAATTCGTTACAAGCAACTTCTCATAAATCATTTTAACCATTTTTTTATTTAGTAAAAAAGGATTCTTTTTTGTAATTTTCAAAAATGCCATTTTTAAAGGTTTTCAGATTTATAGAAAAGGCCTTGAATGAGTGCAAGAATAGTGTGTTCCACATTTATACCTGTACAAATTTGACTTTCGATTTTTGAAGGTCGATCCCCCCTTTTTCGTTTACAAATTTGTTTTTTTAGGGGCAAATAAATTCCATAGTTTTTCAAATTGGTCAACATTAACTAGTACCCTTGAGCTTTTGAAATTATTATTGTGTTTTAAATAAAAAAGCTCGGCTTTCGGAAAAATAAAAAGAAATAAGTACGTTTTATTAACTTTTTATAAATGAAGCTTCACCGCCTGTTAAGGAATGTTCAAGGAATATTTCTCACCTACTAACTTTAAATTTTAACGCCCCCAACGCCCTTGAATTATGCCCGGAAATGATCCACAAAATGCAAAATATCAGTTTTATGTAAATAATGTTGATTAATTTCTAGAATAGTATTTCTAACTTAAGCATATTTTTTACATATGAGAAAGAAATTTTTTAAACAAACAGTAATTGTTGGAAAAATAATAATTAGTGGAAAAAATTGTAAATTTGGGACTTTTTGTGACTTATCAAAATATTTTCCAATTGATCAAAAAAATACAATTTATCATGTTAAAAGCAAGTTAATAAACAAAAGTAAGTTTTTGGGGATTTACAACCTTTAACTAAGTAAAATCCAAATATTAAATATAAAATGTGTATTGTGTAATCTGTCATACGTATCGCACTTTTTTCAGAAAGTGAACGAATTGAATTTTACTATTTTTAATAAAATAACAAAGTTCTTCAAGGGGCTATCCCAAGAGGTTACAGGTGAAGAGTTTTTTCTTTCTCCTGAAAAATGTTCCCTCATGGTTCCCGACCATTCAATTAATGTTGGATTAAGGCTAATGCAGAATTAATGCGATTCAACCAACTTTTAAGCAATGCGTGGACAATTTATAAAATAAATACTTTCATTTCAAATCTTGAAGTTTAACACGTATTTATAAGAAAAAACATGTTTTTTTTAATTTTATTCAGATTAGTCAATATTAAATGAATTGAGTTAAAACTTGAATTAATTATTACCTTAAACTTCTTAAAAAGTAGACAAAATGTTGAATGTTTTAGAAAAAACCCCATCTTTCTATCATTGTTCGAAGACAATATTATTAAAAATAGTAATCAGCTCCATGAACAATTATATTTGTCTGCTTGATTTAGTTATTTGCTCACACCAATTAAAAATTGAAAATAACTTTAAAAATTTGGAAAATCCTTACTGTACGGGGATTTTAAAGCACATTGTAAACTATATATGAACAAAATTTCAAGAAAACCAAAAGTGAATTTTTTCAAAAATTGTATTTTAACATTTGTTTTTGAAAAATATAAAAATTTAATAAAAAGTCCAATTTGATTTTTTTAACTGCATCTCTCAAATAATGGAGCATATTTATTATACACTTTGCAAGGTCTCCTCTAGGCATTATATATAATGCCTAGGCAATCTATATATTATCTGTATAATAGACCCCAAAAACATATAGATATTTTGAATCTTTTTTAAGTTTTTCCAAAATGTGAATTTTTTCCCCCAAAATAGTTGCGTTTTTTTATAACACCTTAAAGCACGTGTAAAAAGGCAATTGCTTTCAAGTGCTATACATCGTTAATAGCATTGACGTTCTGTATTTTAAGAAAGATTCTTAAACATTTTTTTACAATATGTGTGGAGTTTTGATTTGATGCGAATTTGGCCAGATGAGAATATTAGTGATTCCTATCTATGGAAAAAATGGAAAAAAGGATACCAATTAGCTAGCGTTTTACTGACTGAGGTTCATAAGAAAGTGACCTTTTGCACATATTCTATGTCTTTGCAATTAGAAAGGAAAACAACTATTTTAACAAAAAAATACGCATCTTTAGATATACTGAAAAATGGTTCACAATATTGAAAAATGCCTGAAAATATTTTTTATCACATTTTTTGGAAACAACCAAAATGATGAGAAACTTCTTACAAGAATCAAAAAGAAGAATTTAATGAACTTTATTATTTTAAATAATAACATGTTCTAAGCAAAGAAATATTAACATTTTGAGTACCTTAACTGAATGATTGTGTACATCCCATGTAACACGTGTACAAAGTTTCATGGCTTTTTAATTATTTGAACCTAATTTGAACCATTTTCATTGTACCTGTGCCATTAATTACCTCAATGACAGATATACTTAAGAGTATCTTTAAATCAATTAATTATGGATTTAATGTGAAAACTCAGTATCTTTGTATGTCATTGTACAGTCTGTCAAGTTAAAGCGTGGGTAACTTTTTTGGTAAAATATTTTATTTAAACGCATGTTTCTACATGGAATTACATTTGTCAAAGTGTCGAGCAAA
>NC_046662.1:33520732-33526107 GCF_010883055.1 Belonocnema kinseyi | reverse complement strand
GGGAGCTCTTCTTAATATTTTGACACCAAAATCATGTCGATACACCTTACCGACTGCGAGTAAAGCCACCCACGCTTTAACTTGACAGACTGTATGTGGCAATTATTTTTTTAAAAGGGTATAAAAGTTTCGTAGAAAGTTTTCTAGACATATTAAAAAAGAATTTGATTAACGTTGAAATTAAGTCAATCCTGGATTTAGTGATCCTCCATTATATGTTTTCGAGAATTGACGGCGCGCGGTGAAGATGGGTGAAAGGAGTTGCAGGAGGATATGCGGTGCTCACTCGAACGTCACAAAATAGAGAGAGAGAAACAAGAAAGAAAGAAAACAGGAGAGAGAACAAATTGTTCAAAAACTATGGATTTAATGTCACGCTTAGTAACAAAATTGACATTAAATCCGGGTTTGACTGTATATTCCAAAGTATTCTAAGTATTTCTGAATATGCTGAAGTAGTCTAAAATATTCCCTGATATTTCCTCATAGTCCAACATATTTTATCCATTTCAAGTGGATATATTTCATGCGGACGCCCACATATTAAAAAAAATGTAATTTCTTTCTGAGAAATATTCTTTTTTATGTTTTAGAATGAATGACACGTTCTTCGTAAGACCTTTCACCGTTTGAATCAATTCAAACTACTGAACTTCAACGGGAAAACCAAAAGATAAATTCACAACTTCTACTTGTCACTATACTTTTTAAGACTTTGCTTGTTTAATAATTTATTGCCAACTACGAATATAATTTTAAATTGGTTTGGAATCAGATATACTTATTAGGGATGTGTTTTGTCTATGTTAACGCTAATAAATGATGCACATTTGAGTCATAAACAACAAAAAATAACTACACGTTTCTTTTTTCCTTTACCAAACTTTATTAAAACTATAATTAAATTAAAGTAATTACAAGACCGATAGAAAAAGGTTGGCGTGCAGCGCGCTTAGACTGAATAGATTTTGAATATGAATTTTATATTCATAGGTTTAATGGTATTGTCGTTATCACTGTCGTGTTCGTCGTCTTTGAAAAAAACTTACTTGTCACGAAATCAACTCAATCGATTGTTCTTTGGTAAGCTGATCCATGTACTATGAGGAAAGGAAAAAAATGCTTCTGAAGTAATAAAACAATTAATTTAACAGAAAAATAAACTACATGGAATTTAAACGAAAATTTTAAGAAGCAGACTCGTTCATCTCAAAAAGATCTACGGATTTACTTTACACTATTTTCTTGTTAAGACGTATTCAGTCGAGCCTCTCAATAGAGCGCCTCTCAATAGGGCGTCTTCTCCTCAACTACGCTCGGGCGTTACCCCCAGCTTCTAGCCTTCACGTTCACGGAGAAAGATTTCGAAGTATTGCCTCTTAATAGACTGCTCGAAATTAAAATAAACCTGTTTATGCATTATACTTATGTACATTCATATTGCACATAGCAGTAAGTATGTATTGAGAAATAATTATATTTTTCGTTAAAAGAAATACGTATTAATACATACAAAGTTTGGCAAACAGATTTATCATTGTTTCCGTTTTCGAAAAATTGAACTCATACTTTAGGATTTGACCGAAACGTGCCAAATTTTTTAGGGATTGAAGAGTAGTGCCTACGAAATAAAATTGTACTAATAACTTTGATGTGTAAGCCACTCTTACCCCCCCCCCCCCCCCCCCCCCCCCCCCCCCCCCCCGGGCGCCACAAATATAACCTAAAAATTTAAAAAATACATTTTTACATATTATTATTGATTTTCAGTGATTTCTGCCATTTTGAAATATATAAATAATTACCAATGGACAATTAGAACATCCAGCATGAATTAAAAAATTGTAATCGCTTAAATAATTGTAACTTATTTAAATAATCTTTTTTTTTCGAAAAATGTAAACAAAATCCTATTTTTTAATTAAATTTAAAAGTTAGTCATTGCTTAGCATAGAAAATTTTATCTTAAACATTATGTGATTTTGTTAATAATTAATTATTCTTTACTTTCAAAATGTCTAAAAATTGAACCAGAGATGTCCACTTTTTTATCAAGTTTGAATCCTATACTACTTTTTGTTGAATAATTACATAATTTTAATACATTTCTTCTTATGATTAACAAATTTCTATTTGTTTAAACAATTTATATTTGCTCCGCCAATTCCCTTTGATAAACTTGTAAAAAATAATATCAAATAAAACACATAAATTATTTTTCTGACTTTATAGTGGATAGAAAGAATACTATTAACATTTTTTCATTTTTTATACAAACTGAATGTCAAAACAATTATTTCTTTCCAACAATATTTTTAAACCCTTATTTTATGAGTTTAAACACAATATTTTTTTTCACACAAACTGCATTTGTTAAAACGATTATTTATTTTAAAATCTTATTTTAGGAATTTAAACCAAATATGCAATGATTTTGAGAAATATTAAATTTTGCTAAATTTTTATGTTATTATTTATACAAATAATTTTTTTTTAATTTCTTTAAAATTGAGTATGTATTAAAAATTAAAATCACTTAAACAATGACATAACGTTTACAACCGAATTTATTTCTCCCCGAAATCATTTAATATTACGTTTAATCAAAAAAATACGGTAAACAATATGTTAGAAAATATAAATGTTCAAACAAACTATATTTATTCAAATATTTGCAAAATGGTTAAGATGTACCTTCTATCCTTCATGAGGTCAGAAAAATAATTGTATGTATCCTATTTTATATTATTTTCTAAACTTCTCAAACAAAAATTGCTTGAACAAATAAAAATTGTTTAAACAAATAGATATTTTCTCAACATTAAAATAATAGAACCAAAATTATGTAATTATTTAACAAAAAATAGCATAGGATATCAATTTGAGAAACAAAGTGGACACCTCTGACTCAATTTTGAGATATTTTGAAAATAAACAATAATTAATCAATTGTAATGATTGCCTAAACAAGTTAGATTTATTTAAACAAATAAAAATTGTTGAAGAAATCAATGGCTCGCGCTGTATCACATATATTACATGCAGCGAAAGAGCAACATAAGAGTGTTCAACTATTTGACTGAAGCTTTAATTATTTTGTTAAAAATTCATCTAATTTGTTTAAAAATACAAATTTCCAGCCTGACAATTCAACTCTCTTCTGAAAAATTCGTCTTTTTAGTTTTAAAATTCAACTGTTTTTGTGTAATAATGAATATAAAATTAGAAAAGAATAAAGAAAATTTCCATGATGGACGAAATTCTAATTCGAAAAAATCGCCACCGGAAATTATTATCTGCGTCACATCAGACACGGCTCTAGACAAGTGGCCTGGAGGGGGCGGTGTCGGATAAGTTTCTTTTTAGGAGTCAAATATTTATTTATAAAAAATAGCATTTAGAAGCGGACTGAGACTCACCAACCGAGCCGATAAAAGTCTTACAGACTAGTCCTAAAAGCCATTCTACTCAATTTTAAATATTATTTCAAATATTTTTTTTTTATTTTTGACTTATTTCAATAGATACACAAAAATTCTAAGCATTTTATAATATTTCTGTAAACTCCCAAGTCAAAATGCTTCGACTTAAGTTCGACTTGAACTGCCCCCAATCACGACATGCTGAAGTCGAAAAGTTCGACTTGAGCATGACTCAGTTTTGAGACGCAGACAGACTTCAATTTAAGTCTTAGAGACAAGTTTCTATGTCTCAAAGACATAAATTTATCTCTTGAGTCAAATTATTAGGACTCTAACACAAGTGCTTTATAACTTCGAGTGTATACCTGCCCTAACAAAAAGGGTCATTTTGACTGTCATATTAGCTAATCTTTATTACCATCTCTGTCACTCTTACGGCATTAACCTTAATATCGATCCTCTAAATGCTCCTAGGGAAATTGAGACAATTGTCGAGAATGGGAAGTGCCGCATATACTGGAATTTTATATTCTCGACAATTTTTTCTGTTGCTCACTCGAGGCCTGACATGGTTCTTCTTGACTTCGAGAAGCGAACCATGTTCGTTATCGAATTTTCAGCACTAGCTGACAAAAACATCATAACCAAGGAGAATGGAAAAAAAGAGGTATCGAGACCTTATAAGGGAGTTGCAACGATTGTACCCGGAATATTCTGTTAAACTAATCGTCCTTATCATCGGCGCTCATGGAGGTGCCAAGCTTTCACTTGCTGATGGCCTGAAAAGCATCCCTGCGTGTCAAAAATATGCTAAAACACTTGCGGGAAAAATGTGGAAAGCGATTGTCCTTGGGTCGCTCCGTGTTCTTAGGGTGCACGAGGCTTTTGCTGGATCTTCGTATTTATTCCTTTACAGACTGTAACCACCTATCTCGCGATCGTGAGACATGGTTGTGGCTGAAATTTTACCACGATTTCGCTGGGAGCGGGTGCAATTTTCCAGATTAGCACCCGCTCCCGGCGAAATCCTGCGGTTGTCCTTATGACAAAATTTTAATTATATTCAATCAACTTATTTACGGATTTTCATTTTTATTATTTTTGTTTGATGATACTCGTTTTGACGCCAGATTCAGATTCTTTTAATTAAAAATAAGTAATTTTATAATTCAAAAATTTTCATTAATCAATTTTAATCTCATTTATGAGCCGCAAAAGGTTCATATTGAGACAAGCTTTTTCCGATCATCTCAACCAAGACAAGACTCGTCTTGAGACAAGTAAACTTCATCTTGGCCAAGACAAGGCTCGACTTGAGACAAGTAAAAGCCGTTTTAACTGTCGTTGCCATAGAAGTAAAACGAAAGCCTATGTCTCGACTCAGTTTTGAGAAGCAGCCAGACATCGATGTCTTGAAGACGAACTCAAGGCATAACCAAGTCGAAGCATTTTTAATCGGGCTCTAAAGCATTTCGAAAAAATGAGGGGATTTGTAGGATTTCAAATAGTTGAAGATAATGTCAAATATCTCGGTTAATCTACATTTTGAAATAATTTCCTTAATTCCGAAAGATTTGAAAGGATTTTATAGGATTTACAAGATTTTAGAATATTAAAAAGTATTCCAAAGTATTTAAGAGAATTTTTGAGATTCACGAATAATTCAAAGAACTTTTAAGAGGTTTCATAAGATTTCGGAGCATTTCAGTAATTCTGAAGCATTTTAAAGACTTAAAAAATTTGAAAATATTTTCAAAGAACTAGATTAGATTTCAAGAAATTTAAAAGTTTTTTAAAAATATTAGAAGGGCATTTTAAAACTTTGCCGAGAGTTTCCAAGCTCCTACAAAATTTGAAGATACGAGGGTAGTTCAATAAGTCCTTAGAATGACCAACAGATGGCGCGCGAATCGCTCCAAATCATCTGTTTTCAGTCAGCACCACTCCCGACTA
>NC_046662.1:33513616-33520632 GCF_010883055.1 Belonocnema kinseyi | reverse complement strand
GCGATTGACCAAGTGTATAGAGCTCCAAGGAGATTATGTTGAAAAATAAAAAAAAATTTACCCAAAAAAAATTGTTTTTATACTTCATTCTAAGGACTTCTACCCTCGTATTTTAACAGATTTCAAAGAATTTGACACATTTTGGCGTATTTTCAAGGATTCCAAGGAATGATGATTTAATTTAACAAATTGAAGGAACTTATAAGGAGTTTACTGATTTTAAGTAATTCCAAAAATTTTATACTGTTTCAAACAATATCCTAGAATTTCAGAAGCTTTAGGAGGATTTTATAGGAACTATAAGGTTTTAAGGGATTTTAAAATCTCTAAATATTATTTTTTATATGATAAAAACATTTAGCGGGTCTGCAATATATTATTTATTAAACTGACAGTAATTAATGCAATAGTTCAGTTGCTAATTTTGAGAATGTTCCTTTTTTTAAGTATGCTTTCATTCTTAAATTTTCTACTATTTGCAATTGACTTTATTTTATTATTTCACAACTTATCGATTACGTAAATTAATGTAATTTCAACTGTATATCATTTAAAAAAAATTAAATTCCCGTTTTCTTCTGTTTTTGTTTATTTTTGTACTTATTTAATTTATCTAATTTAATTTATTTAATCTAATTTCACTTTACTTAATTGAAAACAACTTATGGTTTTATTCAACTTTATTATATTTATTATTTCTTAAATTATTGTGCACAAACTATAGAGTTTTAGTTGAAATGACATTTAGTTGAATCAAGATTTAGTTCGATTGTATTTAGTTCGCGTAGTAATTCGAGTTCTCGAAAGCTTCGAGTTCTCAAAGACCTTCGAGAACTCACAAAGTTTTGAGCTTTCCCTAAAGCTCGATCTCGAATCGTCTCGAATCGAACCGGATCGATCTCATCTCATCTCGACTCGACTCGGAAGCTAAGGGATCGTCCATATATTACGTAACACTTTTTTCTTTTGTTTATATCGTTGTGTCTTTCTCAACTTCACATCAATTTCATGCTCGTCTTTATTCAAACAAAAGAAAAACGCGTTACGTAATTTATGGACGATCCCTAACAAGATCGACTCGACTCGTGTGAACTTCGAGTTTCAAGTTTTTTGCACACTTCTAGTCGTAAGTTTTTGAAACATCTTTTTAAATTTTAAAAAAAATCAAAATCTTCCCGATTTGTTTAGAACTCTTAGAAATTTTTTAATCTTTTTCATAATTTCTAATATTATTTTCAAATATTCTGATTTTTCTAAATATTTTTTTGAAATTCAGCAAGATTAAACAAATTACCTTTATATCTTTAAGATTCTAATTTGGCAATTTTGTCAATCTTTTTAAATTTTCGAAACAATTTTCATATATTCCCTTAAAATTAATTTGTTAAAATAAGAAAGTAGTTAAAATTTAGCCGGGAATCTTACCAACAAAAGTTATCGCCTTGAACGTTCTTGGAATTCAATTTTAGAATAATTTTTTTAATTTTTGGAAAAATTATAAGTTTAAATTATTTTTTATGTTCCAATTTTTTCCAAAAATTTTAGAAAACTTTCAAAATTAAAAAAATTACCATAAAATCTTTAAGATTATTGTTTTTAAGTATGGTAATCTTTTGGTAATATTTTTTAATCTATTTAAATAATCTCTTTAAACATTAGGGAAAATTAATAAACAGTCAAAAATTGTATCTGTAAAATTTATTTGATAAAATTAAGAAAATTATAATAATGTCGTGTCTACATTTTTAAAAAGTGTCCAAAAAAATTAATATTTGCGGTTATTTTTCTTTCATTTGCAGAATCAAAAAGAATTAAAATGAAAATCCAGTTATACCCATGTTGACGTTTTCATAACATTATTCTAATTCTTTATTATAATTGCTAAACCTCAAATTTATAATATAATTTTAGAGAAATGGCTTTTCGATTTTGTTAAATTGTTCAAATTAAATCCTTGATAAATTGTTTGAAATATTACTAAAGAAATATCGTAAGAAAAATTATTTTTAAAAATGGCTGATTAAATAAAAATCTCAGGGAGTATTGGCGTATTTCGTTGATATCTACAGAGTTTTTGTCACAAATTCAAAATGATTGTGTTTAATAGCCTTGGAGAAAAATCCACTTCTGATAATTTTGAATCCAAAAATGATAAAATAAAGTTTGGACACCATCCGAATTATATTTCTAATTTAGAAAAAAAATGATGCTAGGTATTTAAATTCCTTAGGTTAAATCAATTTTGTACCAAGAAAGATGAATTTTTAATGCCAAAAAGAAGAATTTTCAATTCAAAAGTATAAACTTTCTACAGATCAGTTAAAATTTCAAAAAAGGAAAAGTGACTTTCTAACAAACTTGTTGAATTTTCGACTTACAAAGATAAATTTTGCAAACAAATAGTAAAGTTTAAAAAAAATGTAATTATTATAAAAATAGTTGCAGTTACAACCAAGATGTTTTACTTTTAAAGAAAACGAAGGAACTTTTCACAATATACTTGAATTGCTAATCAAAAAATTAGTTTTATCAAAATAGTTGAACTTCTCAAGTGGTTAAATTGTCGTTAAAATAAGAATAATTATTAGCGAAAAATGTAATGTTTGATATTTGAAACAAGAGATTTTAACCAAAACATTCGAATTTAAACAAAAAATTTGATTCTTAAAGGGAACTGTAGTAGTTGATATTTTAACAAAAATATATTTAAATTTTTAATCCAGAATCGTTGACTTTTTAAATGGGAAAATTTAATTTTTAACACAAGGTTAGAGGTTTTAACAAAAAAGTATGAATTTTAGAACAAATTGTTGAACTTTCCCCAAGTGAGTTGAATTTTTAATATAAACTTCTCTTTTAACTAAAGTTTGGAATTGTCATCCAAATATTCGATTTTTCTGCTAAATTGTTGGATTTTCAAGCTTAAAATACGAGTTTTCTACCAACGAGTTGAGTTTGCAATTTCAGCCGAGACATTTAAATTTTCAACGAAATGGTTTAATTTTTTACTCAGGAATATAAGTTTTTAACTAAGGAAACATTTTAAATCAAAGAGTACCAGGTTAAACTAAAAAGGATCCATTTTTAATGAAAAATGGAATAGTTAAATTTGCAATTTAAAAAAATTTATTTTAAACACAAAAAACCAAAACTTTTCTGCAAACTGTTTTAATTTTCCATCAGAAAGATAATTGTTTAACAAAATATTTCATCTTTAAACCAAGCAGTTAAATTTTGTACAATAAAGACGAATATCCAATTTAATGGCTGAATATTCATATTAAGCACATAAATTTTCAAACTAAAATATAATATTTGAATTTTTTCAAACCAAAAAAAGTAATAATAATTTTCAACCTACACAAGAAAGAAGAATTTATTTTCTACCTAAACAAGAAATTGTCACCAAAATAATTTTATGTTCAATCAAAAAAGTAGAATTTTGAAACAAAAGACTCATTTGTCGATTTTAAAAGAAATTATAATTTTACCTAAAGTGCTGCGAATTTATCATAGGATATTGAGATTGAAAATGCAGTCATCAGAAATAATCCTGTTTTTGAATTATAAATTATTTTAATTTAAAAAATTTCATATTTCAAAACTGTGTTTTGTAAATCCAATAACTGGAAAATATTTCTTTTTGAAACGCATTTTTCCAGCATAATAGAAGGAAGGCTAAGTTACGAAAGAATACATTTTTGTTATGCTTCATACCAAAGTTGCGTTTTTTTCTTAAAATTTTATACCATATATATAATTATGTGAATGAAATATCAATAAGTTTTCAGAAAATGTAGGCTTGTAGAGAACCAAACATTTATAAAAACGGTGTCGTTTATAAGGCTATGAATAAATAAGAGCTCACCGTACGATAAAATGTCACCAAAATAAAAAATTTTATTTTATGTCAATGATTAATAAACAATTTGAAAAAAAAAATATTTTTTCTAATCATACACAAGAGGAATGAGTGTCAATTTGAGTGATCATACTCATTGTAGTATATTTTAATTAATTAGCTTTTATGCTCTACAAACAAAAATTGCTGAAACTTAACCAATTTCTAGTCAAAGTTTAAATATTAAGTTACCAAAATGTATTCACTAAATATTCTTGTTTATATATACCTCCTCTTAGAGTAATGCTAGCAATTTTTTCCCTGAAATCTTTGGTATTGATTCGACTTTTTAGTTCTGAACAAATAATAAGAAAACCTGAACAAGATCATTTTTTAAATATTATTGCATTTTTAAGTTATATAATTTTTTCTCTTTTCTTAATGTTAACGAAAAAAGCTATCTTTTACAACAGACAAAAATAAATATTGAGATAATCAGATATAGGCGGAATGCATAGTTCTTTGAATGACTTGTAAAAGTTTTGTTTTTTAAAATTCCATTTTTTCTTAAATAATTTCTTCAATTTCCTCAACCACTAACATTTAAATACCAAAATTATAATTTTGGAATATTTTTAAACTGAGATTTGTTATAAACGAAATAAAACAAAATTCCAGGTGCGAATTTGAAAATTTCCAAATTTATTTATTTATTTAAAAATACTTTGCTATTATGAAAGATGATTTTTAACTGAATACAGAATACTGGAATTTTCAACAAATTAATTTATATTTGAACAAAAGATTGTGCTTAATATTTAAACCAAAAGAGATGAAATTTAAAAAATATATATTTGAAACAAAAAGACGATTTTTTAATGAATAAAAAATGTTTAAACATGAAAGAAAAAAATGATCACCTGAATTGTTGAACTTTTAAGCCAAAAAACAAATTTTCTCTACAGTAATTCAATTTTCAACCAAAAAATTTAAATTTTGAGTCAAGGCATTAATTGTCAACATATTAGTTAAATTCTCAGTCACTCAAAAAAAGAATTTCAAGACCTAGTTTGACTCTCACCCACGCAATTAAATTTTCAGTTGAAAATATAAAATTTCAATAATATAGTTCAACATTTAACCAAAAAGATGAATTTTTAACTAAAAATATGAATCTTTAAAAAAAATTAATTCTCAAAAAAGTAGTTCAACCAAAGTTGTCAAACATAGTTGTTGAATTAGCAAGCAAAGGAGATTCATTTTTAATCAAACCGTTGCATTTTTATACAGAAATATGAAATTTCAACTAAAGCCGATGAATTATTAAATCTAACAGACAACATTTCAACAATAAAGTTGAATTTTCATCAAAAAAAGATTTAAATTTGACTTTTCAAAACCTAAATATCAGTTTTTGCGGAAAAGTAAATTTTCTATGAAATAGTGGAATTTTCAACAAAAAGGATGACTAACCACAAAAGTTGTTAAATTTCCAACGAAAAACTTAAATTTATATCCAAGACCAAAAGATGAATTTTAATCAAAAAGTAAATTTTGTAAAATACTCTAGCAAAAATGTAATAAAAATATTTTTAGTAAAAAAACTCATCTGCAACAAAAAAAGAAATCTTCAAACAAATTTTGAGTTAATGAAATTAATTTTTAATAAGTTAATAAAATTTTCAAACAAAGAAATCAAATACAACCAAACAGATTAATATTCTACCATAATAGAATGATTTTTATCATAATACAATAATTTTCCAACGAATGTTTTAATTTCCAATGAAATTTCAAACCTAATTGTTACATTTTTGACGTAAAAGGTTGATTTTTTTCTAGAAAGAGATTTTTTAAAAAAATAGATGAATTTTTAACTAAGAAAGACCAATTTTCAACAAAAAATAGAATAGTTTAATTTTCACTTAAAGCAATGTTTTCAAGCAAACGAAATAAATTTTCAATAAAATAGTTAAATTTTTTACCAAAAACATAAATTCTGTAACCAAAAGCTTAACTGTCTATAAAAAAAGTGTTGAAAAACAATTTAGTAGAATTTTTAGTTTAAAATATTAATTTTCAATAAAAAAATTATTTTTAAGCAAAAAGAATAATTTTCTACCACAAATGATTAATCTTTAACAAGATGCATCAATTTCAAATGAATTATTTAATATTAAATGAAATTTTAAACCCCTTTTAGGCTAATTTTTAACGAAAAAGTGATTCAGGGATTACGAAAGATAAAATTTCAAACAAAATACATACATATATAGGCAAATAGTTGAATTTTCAACTAAAGAACAATAATGTCTAGCTAAACATAGAATAGTTAAATTTTCATTTAATAAAATGATTTTTTTAATTAAATTTTTTAGCTTTAATTGTAGACAATAACATTAAAAAGTTTAAAATTTAATTTTTCTGACAAAACGACACAAGCTATAAAAAAAATCAATGGACACAAATTTTTCTTCCGAAAAGAAGTGAAAACTCTTCAAAATTTTTTATGAATAATTTTTTCATAGGACTTGTAGTTTTTGTTATAATCGTAAGAAATGACATGAAAAATAAAAGAAATTAAATTGGTTGAAAAGCGACACAAAGTAAAAAAAACATGATTAGCCAAAAGTTGTTCACCCAAAAAGGATCCGCAACAGGGTTATTTTTTATTTTTCAGAAATATTTTTAAAGAGAATTTAAAATGATTAAAAAGATTTTGTAGAAACATCGAAAATAATCTGGAAGATTTGAAGGCATTTTTTTATTTTTGAAAGATTTCTTAACAATTTTGAGAAAAAATATACTTATTGAAAAGTTTTGAACAAGTTTTTAAAAAATTTGAGAAATAAATTATAATTATAAATTTTTTCAAAACATTGAAAAAAGTGCAGATTTTTGATAGATTTTCAATAACATTTTCGAAGCTTTTTAAAAATTTTGAAAGTTTTATGTTAAAATATGTTTCCAAAATTCCAAGAAAAATTCGAATAATTTTCTAAAATATATAGAAAGATTTCCAAAAATTCATGATTAAAGACACTTATTTTAGAATTGCATAAAAGCAAATAGAAATAATATTCATTAGAATTAAATAAATAGCAAGGTCGTTTATCTTAAACCTAAGAAATAGATTGTTATTCAAAATTTTAATTTTCTTTTAAAAGTTATTATT
>NC_046662.1:33507166-33513516 GCF_010883055.1 Belonocnema kinseyi | reverse complement strand
ATTAATTATTATCATTATTATTGAACAGTCTTAACCTCGTTAAGTTCATTTGTTTACGAAATCAATATGTTTTTACACATACTCTATCAATTTTCAAAACCTTCTAATTTGATTGATCTAAATCTTCAAAAATCTACAGTTTTGTTTCAAATTTATTCAAACCTTTTTATTTTTCAAATTATTCTTTTTTTTAACTTCTAAATGTCCCTTAAACTTATTGACATGTTTTCTAAATGTTTTAAAATACTTATAAAGTTTTCTTAAAATTAATTTTGCAACACAAAAAATAAAATAAAATTTCCTCTGATTCTTGATACGTATCACGTATTTTGTGAATGAATTCTCATTTAGCCTTGTCAAAATTTAAACTATTTTTGATCATTGTCAAAGAAATATTTCCCAAAATATTTGTAAAATCTGAATTACTTATTTTAAACTCTTTCAGATTGTTTCTCGACCTATTCTGAAATCTATGAAGGTTTTTCTCTTTCCAAAAAGTCGAAAAATATAAAAAAAATTGTTGGATTTATTATTACTAGACCATAATATGCGTGTTTTCTACTTTCTTGTAAGTGGGTTAAAATACTATTATTCAGCCCAAAAATTTATGAAGATTTCAAACACTAAATTTAGAAGCTTTTTAAGAATTTTGAAAGATTTTAGGGGAACAGAACAAATTTATCTAAGATTCCTGCAATAGCTTTAAATTATTTTTTATTTTGCGGCATTATTATTTAAACAAAATTTAATAAGATTCTAAAACATTTCAAAAGATTTCTAAAAACATCGAAAAAAATATTGAAGATTTTATAGTTAAGATTCTTGGGCTTAAACGATTTTAAAAAAATTTAGGAACAATTAATACAAGCTTTAAAAAAATTTAATAATTAAAAATTTGAAATGATTTGAAAGAATTGAAAAAATATAGATTTTTTGTAAATTTTGAATTTGAAAAATTTAAAATGATTTTTTATTTGGTAACATTAACTTGAAAATAACATTTAAAAAGGTTTCAAAACATTTTTAAGGATTTTTCAAATTGTCGAAAAGAATCTAGAAATTTTTAGAAGATTCGTATAGTTTAGAAATATGTTCAGAAAAATTGTAGGAAAACATGAGATAACTTAATATTTTAAAATATTTTAAAAGATTGAAAACGAAATTTAGATTATTTTAAATGTTCGTACAAGAAGTTTGAAACAATCAAGGATTTTGAAAGGTTTCGAGATAATAATAAAAATATTTTTGGAAGATTGTCATGAAAACTGAAAGTGATTCTTTTATTTTAAAAACTAAGTTCATAATATTTCAAAAGTTTTTTAGAAAAATTCAAAGGATTTCCGCAAATGTAAAAAAACAATCTACGAGATTTTAAGGCAATTTTAGAAAATAATTTGAGTCAGTTTAAAAGATATTTCAGGATGTTAGACGTTTTTAAGAGATTACAAGTATTTTAAATATTTGCAATATTTCGGAAAATTCATAAAATTATAATATTTTTTCAAACTCTGCTCGAGTTCTAAATATATGTCAAGAGCAACTACATTTTTTCAATAAAATTATATAAATTTCTACAAAATAAATAGCAGTATCAGAATTTTTTTAGATATTTTTTCGACAAATCAGAAATTTTCAAAAATCTGTAAATGTTCCGGTTATCGTAAAACTTTCTTACAATTTAAATAAATTGTTAAAAAAGTATGTAAAAACTAACCTTTATTGATTGTACCCACTGATTTTATAATTTTAGAAAATGGATTAGAGAGAGCATTTAATATTTATCATTATCATTATTATTGAATAGTCTTGACTTAATTAAGTTAATTTCTTCACGAAATTAATAAGTTTTTACACATACATTTCAAATAGGTTATTTTCAACAGGAGCGACGTAGGGTTAAATAGTCTTAATGTAGGAAAAAAAATTTACGAGTTTTTCTAATTTCATAATAATTGTGCATGGTCAGTAAAATTAATTTTTTTCAATTAGTGGTCTTTATGAGAATTAAGGCATTAAAACATTAATTTTAAAATCATGCCTTTTCAGTGATTTGATTTTAATACTAATGTACTTTTAGTGCTTGAAGAAATTTCATAATTAAAAATAAATGCAACCAAATATTTTGCGGTTTTTGTGAAGAATGGGTTTGAAAAAAAAATTGTTTGATGCATATTAGGTTTTCCTTCATATTTTTCACATGACAGAGAGTTTTTTGACAAATTCACGCCTTATTCTTGACCTTAATTAAATTAAGCCACGAAATACGATTTGAATTGAGCGACAAAAACAATGAATTGTGAAAAATGAAAAGTGAGATGTGGAATGTGAGACTATACTGCCTAGTTAAGTAAATTAATAATAACTCATAAATCTAATTTTTTGAGAAAATCTGTAAGTATACAATAAAATTTAATGTTATAGAATAATATTATCGATATACTTGCAAATTAAACTATTTAGTAGTAAATTTTGAATTAGAATTCATCTTAATTCAAGTTAGTACATAAATTGAAAAAAGTATTGAACAAATATAAATTGTTCTTTGATTACGAATTTTATTAATTAGTTGAAAATTGTATTGATTGAAAAATCTGTTTTGATCAATATTTGAACTATTTTGTTGAAAATTCGTATTTTTGGTTTTAAAATTCAGCATTTTAACTATAAACTACTTTTTTTTTTAGAAAAATTCAACTGTTTTGCTGAAAATGATATTATTATGGTAGAAAATTTAACAATTTGGTTTAAATATTTTTCTTTTATTATTAAAAAATGTTATTTTGTTAAAAAGTCATGTTGTATTTAATTTACAATTAAAACATTTTTTATTTGAAATATCAACTATTATATTTTTTGATAAGAATGAATCTTTTTTGATAGAAAATTAGTCTCTTTTATTTTAAAATTGAAGAATTTGTTAGACAATTGAAATATTAGGTTAAGGGTGTTGGTTCAATCCAACTTTGATTTGTTTTAAATAGGTACGACACTGATTCCATATATATTTTTTCCGAAGGATTCGTGAACGGAAGAAGGAAAATTTGTCGAATATCCGGGGGTTTGAGAGATCCTCGGATCAATAAAATGTTGAAAAATCAAAAAATTTATTGCGGAAATGATTAGTTTTCCGACAAATATGAATTTGGCGAAAGATAGAAACCAGCGGGTAACAGACGGCAACATTTGAAAGATTAGAATCGTTTGCAAATTTATTTTTTTACTTACAATTCTGACATAAAAGAAGAATTCTAGAGATTCACGGCTCTTCCAAAGGGCCAGGTCTTGAAGATGGTGTCCCCAAATTTTTCGAAATACGTTGCGAAATGGAGCAAAAAGCAGAGAGAACTGACATGCCCTGTCTGTGTTTTTGAACTGTATTCGTGATCGACCACCAGGTTAGCTGCTACCTTCACTCTATAGCGCGGAATCGGGGCGCCCTTCGTTATCGACCGTGAGTCAAGACTACAATTCTCAAAGGGGAAAACCTCTTCTGGGACATTGACTTTTTGATGAGACTATCATCGATCGATATAACTTCAAAAATAATAAGACACGTGTCCCGGGTTTTTTGGTCCATTGTAAGAACTATGAGCGTTTCTTAATCACATTAGCCAAGGATGCAGAAACTCTACCGGTTCGCGCACATAAACTCCCATCAAGATCCGCTGGTTCAGTGGACCAGAGTTTGACTGTTGACCACGTTGCCGTGGGTTCGAATCTTTTTTTCAATTTCTTTTCGTACTAGACTATTATGTGCGCGCGTACGCGCGCGCTCACTTTTATACTCATTTTTATAATTTGCTCAGTTTTCTAATAACAATTTATTTGTTAAAATTTTCTGAAGACTCATATTCTTGTTGAAATTAGATTCTCAAAGAATGAATTCAGTGTATCAATGCATCGTAATATGTACGAGTTCTATTAATATGAAGCGTTTACGTATCCCGTAACGCTATTTTAAACGCTTTTACCTTCCCATACTGCAGTTGCGTAATATATTTTTTTTGTATTATTTTAAAAACCTTAACAGACGTTTTGTAAATAAAAATAGATTTTCAGGATGAAGTGCGATATAGAAATACATTAAACAATATTTTGACGTAACACAACAATGCTTTTTTGATATTTGTTTCGTTACACACATTCTTAATTTATTTACAAGGAAAGAAGTATCAGCATTTTTTCAATGAATTATATAAGTTTTATCATTTTTATGAGACAATTATGAAAGGTTTTTAAATATTCAAGATGTGTCAAAAAAAGGATGCAGAGATTTAAAAAATATATTTTTTATTTTACAGGACTTCACAAATTATTAGAAAAATTTCAACCTTTTCAAAAGATACTTAGGTCTATTATAATTTCAGAAGAAATAATAAATATTTCATAAATTTTCGGAAATGCTTCCAAGGTTTAAAATATTTGAAGTCCATGCAAAGCCTCTTGAATTCCTGAAAATATTTGTAAATGAGTCCAATTTTTTAAAAATTTTGAAAAATCATTTAAATTGGGAAATAAAAAAAATGTAAATACAATTTCCTACAAAATATTGAGGTGGACTTTTTTTGAAAACTGCCCAATCTTTGGCTGATTCTCATTTCTTCCGTCGCTGCAGTGAACAGTGCATCACCCAGCTACGTGATAATCCATGACGATTATCACCCGCAAAAATGTAAAAAAAATTACGATTATACAAATAAATTATTCGAAAAGTGTCTGCATGATATTTATTTCCCAGTCGTATTTTTTAAACAAATAATTTATTCACCGGGGAAGCATTAAAAATTATTATTTGACATGTTTAAAATACAAAAAAAAAGCTGAGAAAAAGATTCGAACTCACGACAGGGACAGGGACTCTTTTCCACTGGACCAGCGGAGCTTGATGGGAGTCCATGCGCTTGAACCAGTACAGGTTCTGCACCCTTGGCTATTTATTTCCCAGTAATATTTTTCAAAAAAATAATTTATTCACCGAGAAAGCTTTAAAAATTATTACTTGACATGTTTACAATACGAAAAAAAAGTTAAGAAAACGATTCGAACCCATGGCAACGTGGTCAACAGTAAGACTCTGGTCCACTGAACCAGCGGATCTTGATGGGAGTTCATACGCGCGAACCGGTAGAGATTCTGCATCCTTGGCTAATGTGATTCACAAACGCTCATAGTTCTTAGAAGGGACCAAAAAACCTGGGACACCTAGGAATTGTAGTCTTGACCCTCGGTCGATAACGAAGGGCGCCCCGATTCCGCGTATAGAGTAAAGGTAACAGCTAGCAATATCTTCGCAGCTAGCCTGGTGATTTATCACCAACACAGTTACAAAAACACAGACAGGGCATGTCAGTTCTCTCTGCTTTTTGCTCCATTTCGCAACGTACAGTCGAACCTCGGACACTGTAGCTTTGAACACTGTCATACCTCCGACACTGTCATCAGCTGTTTCGCGGGCACTGTAAGAATCAGGTGATTAGCCCAGTGCCGTCGCATCCTCGAATAAGCCCCTTCTTTAAAATATATAGTACAAATGTACTTAGTTTTGCACAATAAGTTAAGTAAAAAGTGCAATTTAAATTTTTCCTAATTGAAATTTTATATTTTAACCTTACCGAGCTTTGAAATGTCTGAAGTCGCTTACAATAGCTGATGCGCAAGCAGTCGAGATAATGCAGGTTGTAGGTTAAATTATGTTAACGTTGGAGGTTTTTTTATTAGCTTTGTGCAATAATAATAGGAAATATATTTATGAAGTTATTACACTAAATCTCTATTCTTAACATTATTGAGGTAAGTGAGAACATCTTGTGGCACTCGTTCTTCATAGTAGCAATTAAAACAATCCACATTTATTTGAACTTTTTGCCCGAAGAATTTTAAATAAAATACTATTATAGCGATAAGGATTTCTTAAAAATAGTATGCAATTAGCTTTAATACATAGTATAATATTTATTTTAAAAAGAAATCAATGAAATGAACAATGTTGATTTATGTCCTAAATAACCTAAAAAACCTTGTTAAGTCGAACTATGCTGACATATTTTGTTTTTCTGGTTAGTGGATGTGTACAATATTCAATTATAAAGTTATTAATTACAATAAATATGAATTCGGCATAAGCAAATACGAGTAAAAATGCAATTATAAAAATCTTTTTTAATTATTGTAAAATTTAATGAAAAATTTTGTCCCATAACATTAGTATACTATCAGGGGTACCTGCAAAACATACTATCGATACGGTTCCGTAAGCCGACGCCGATTGGCTCAGGGGTAAGACCACGTGAGCTTACAGTGTCCGATAGGCCCGATCCCGATGGGTGACAGTGTCAGAGGTTCGACTGTAT
>NC_046662.1:33503488-33507066 GCF_010883055.1 Belonocnema kinseyi | reverse complement strand
GTTCAAAACAACAGAACGCGCAGGGCTCCCGACAATGGGTCGGCCAACAATGCCGACCAATCTAGAGCTGGAGGAGCCAATGAAAATGGATTCAATGCGATGCATCGGCGGGATCTCGCGACCTTTGGGTGGACGGAGCGACAGAATCACGACTTTCTAAAGTGCTACAATGCGAGTGTGGCCCCTGAACGTGATTACATGGCACGGATGCAAGCTCTGTGGTGCGAGAAATACCCGGAGCTATCGCACTTTTCGCAGCAACGTCTGCGAAACCATGCTGAACTATTCCGTAAAAGGGGCTATGAAAGCGGAACGCCTATTTTACCACAGCTAGAACAAGCCGGCAACAGAGAAAGAGAGGTGACACTAAAACAAACCGCGGGCAGGCATCCAATAGAGAAAAAACGATGCTTTATGATCCGAAGAAACATCAACACCAAGGTTTCTCTCAAGCCTAAAGATCTGGCTGAAATGGATGTCGAGCTTCGTGGAAATTTTTTCCGGAGATTCCGACCTCTGAGCTATCAATTATTGTGTGTATAATGCAGCGTGAGCTTTGGCCGATGCGAACCGTAAAACAAAACCAACGGCCGATCATAAGACCAAAAGACGAATGCATCAACGTGCCATAAAGATAGGCTGGGCAAGACAGTACGCATCCCGCATTCAGTGTGTGATTGACTACATCACATCTGGCAGGAATTTTACCGCCAAGGCTCGAAAGTTCGCTCGCGAACTCTGGACCCGTTATCACACACTTAACAAGTCAAAGCTGCTGACCATCAGGCAGCATATTGTTGAGAGAATACGGATACTATCTGACGCTAAGAGAAGTCTAGAGCGGAGGGAGAGGTGGGTCAGAGAAAATCAACAGTTTCTCTCTGACCCATCTCGACTCTTCCAAGACCCTCCAGCTACTGTCGAACAACCACCCAAACCAGAGAAGGTCGAAGTATTTTGGAGAGATGTCTACGAAGTTCAGCATAGACTGGACAAAGACTCAGCAAAT
Source organism: Belonocnema kinseyi (assembly GCF_010883055.1). NCBI lineage: Eukaryota > Metazoa > Arthropoda > Insecta > Hymenoptera > Cynipidae > Belonocnema > Belonocnema kinseyi. Next base: position 33,506,057 of record NC_046662.1, on the reverse strand, counting down.
AGAAATAACTTCAAGAAGTTATGTGTTGCCCTCATAACATCTGATAAAGAATGCCGACCCATCACTACCAAGAAGGTGAAAAAAGTATTAAGACGGATGAACAACTATTCCGCACCGGGACCAGGTTGTATCAAAACCTTCTGGTGGAAGAAGTTTTCTTCAACCCATCAGCATTTGGCCCGTATTTTCACCTCATATTTGAAGTCGGAAGAGCCGATTCCAGAGTGGTTGGTGGAAGGGCGCACAATACTTCTGCCGAAAATAGGCAACTTAATTGACCCGAAGAATTACAGGCCAATAACTTGTCTGAACACGCTTTATAAGATATTCACAGCTATCCTAAATGATGGGATTGTACGGGCAATTGAACCTGTGTGGCAAGAAATTTATGAACAACGAGGCTCAAAGAAAGACGTAGCCGGATGTCGGAAGAACCTGCTCATCGATAGATGTGTCTGCAAAGATGCAGCATTCTATTAGCGTGACCTATCGATGGCCTGGATTGATTATCGGAAAGCTTTCGATTTGACATCCCATAGACTTATCATCTGTCTTTTGGAAATCTTATATGTTCATCCGCAAATAGTTGGGTGCATAGAGAGATTGATGCCGCTTTGGAAAACCAGATTTACTATCTCATCTGGAAAAAATCGTGTGACAACTAACAAGGTCACCTTTCAGAGAGGTGTCTTTCAGGGCGACACCATAATCCCACTCCTCTTTTGCCTTACATTATTGCCACTATCTCTAGCACTACACAATTCCGACGGGTACTTGTGCGGCAGACCTGCAGATCGAAAGTCCAAGGTCACTCATGTATTTTACATGAACGATCTTAAGATCTATGCTAAAAACAGAGAGCAACTGCATCTAGCTCTGGGTATTGCCGAACGATATACTAAGGAAATTGGAATGGAATTTTGGTTAGACGAATGCGCTAAGGTTTATTTGAAGCGAGGAAAACTTAATGGCATCCCTGAAGAGCATGAGCTTGTTGATAGAAGCGCCATACGACACCTTTGTGCTGAAGAGACTTATACATACCTGGGCATGCCACAGAGCCGCATTCAGGATGTGACATCCATAAAGGATACTCTCCGAAGCAGATACAAACGTCTCATTCGACAGATTTGGTCTTCCAAACTGTCGGCGAGGAACAAAGTATCTGCAACGAACATGCTTGTCGTCCCGGTACTACTCTATTCATTTGGAGTAGTTCCATGGACGAAGAACGAGCTCAGATCTCTTGATGTCGGGACAAGAAAGGTTATTCACATGAAAAAAAGCATGCATCTTAAGTCTTCCGTTTCGCGACTGTACATCTCACGCCGTCAAGGGGGTCGCGGAATATTGAGTCTTGAATGTCTTCACAACAGAATTATTCTGGGTACAGCACATAGAGTTGCAAATGGAAGGGACCCTCTTCTTAAAATGGTCAGGAATCACGAAGAAGTGGGCAAAGAAGCGTTTCTGTACAAAGCAGCGGAGGAGGCTGCTGAAACACTCGGACTTGACTTCAGTATTAGGGGTGAGCAAAATGCATCAAATCTTATCTACCTCGAGTACTCTTTCCTGAAAGCCCGGATTAAGAAAGCACAAGAGAAAAACTTTCGTGAACAGCTCCTCGATAAGAGGATGCACGGTATCTTCCACAGAAATGTGAAGCATCAGTCAATGTCTTGTGAGCTAACGTTTGCTTCCCTTAAATCGCCCGGATTGAAGTCTGGTATGGAGGGTTTCATTTTTGCATGCCAAGACGTTGTAATTTCCACCTTAACATACCGTCGCCACATTTTGAGCCAAGACATTCCCGATGATAGCTGCAGGGCGTGCCATGCACACCCCGAGCATTTAGCTCACATACTATCTAGTTGTCCAACTCACGCGGAAACGACCTACATTCAAAGGCACAATGCGGCACTAAGAGTGCTTTATTACCATCTCTGTCACTCCTACGGCATTAACCTTAATATCGCTCCTCTAAATGCGCCTAGGGAAATTGAGTCAATTGTCGAGAATGGGAAGTGCCGCATATACTGGAACTTTATATTCTCGACAATTTTTTCTGTTGCTCACTCAAAGCCTGACATGGTTCTTCTTGACTTCGAGAAGCGAACCATGTTCGTTATCGAATTTTCGGCACCAGCTGACAAAAACATCATACCCAAGGAGAATGAAAAAAGAGAGGTATCGAGACCTTATAAGGGAGTTGCAACGATTGTACCCGGAATATTCTGTTAAACTAATCGTCCTTATCATCGGCGCTCTTGGAGGTGCCAAGCTTTTACTTGCTAATGGCCTAAAAAGCATCCCTGCGTGTCAACAATATGCCAGAACACTTTCGGGGAAAATGCAGAAGGCGGCTGTCTTTGGGTCGCTTCGTGTTCTTAGGGTGCACAAGGCTTTTGCTGGATCGTCGTGTTGATTCCTTTACAGACAGGAACCACCTATCTCACGGTCGTGAGATGTGGTTGTGGCTGAAATTTTACCGCGATTTCGCTGGAAGCGGGTGCAATTTTCCAGATTAGCACCCACTCCCGGCGAAATCCTGCGGTTGTCCTTATGACAA
>NC_046662.1:33501846-33503388 GCF_010883055.1 Belonocnema kinseyi | reverse complement strand
ACCCTTAATTAAAAAAGTTAAATTCTGATAAAAAAATATGATAGTTGATATTTCAATAAAAAAAAAAAGATTTTCATACATATTCAAAGCAGTCAAATTAATAGAAAAAAATAATTTCGAATCAACCTACTGAAGCATTAACCTAAACTAATTGAATTTCAACAACAGTTTCATTTTTGATCAAGAAAGATGAAATTCATAATTAAAAAGATACGTTTTTAAACCCAAAAGACGAATTTTTAAGAAAATAGTTCAAATATTAATCAAGAAACCTTTTTCAGTCAAGAAATACAAAAATTTAAATTTAACCAAACTGTTGAATTTTCTAGTCAAAAAGATGAGTCTTCTTTAAAACAGTTATATATTTTTAATTTGAAAATATAAATTTTCAACAGTAAAGTTAATTTACTCCATTTATCTTAAAAAGTATGGGCCAATTTTACCAACTCCGATTAAATCCATGATTAACTAATCCTGATTATTTTTTAATCAATGATTAAATCAACGTTAACCATCGATGCGTTCTACCAAGCATTTTCAACCTCTGGTTACCTAATCATATACTTTGTTCGTAATAAGGTCTAGTTTCTAGGTCTTTCTGTTGTAACGGCGACTGTGATTGGTTAGAACGAAATTTTTCATGAACACTCGACGCCATATTAGCATATGATAAGATTACCAAAGTTTGAAGTCACAAGTGGTTTCAGTGGCAAGTGTAATAGAAGAGAACTGACAATTGTGTCTGAATATTCGTGGCCTACTCTGAACGTGGTGAAGCATTTCATCATCATCAGATGAGAATAAAATATCATTGTAAAACAGAGCCATATTTCCTTTCTGTATACTGCACTCACTGCACTTACACTTCGATTTCGGGGTTATGTTACTTTAAGCACTGATTAAACTCCATAACAAGCCATTATTGGGCAGTTAAGTTAACCCGTGATTATCTTCCCCTAATCATGATTAAAAGAATGGTGGAACGCAAAGTATTGATTAAATAAGAATAATCAATGATTAACGATTTAATCAGAGTTGGTGAAATCGGCCCTAAATCGATCATATTAATCTTATTAATATATGTTATATAAATCCATAATATTAAATTTTAGTGCATAGTTACTAATTTTTATTGAAAAATTAAATTTATGAGATACTATATTACATCACTTACATGAGCATTTGAAAAACTTTGAGGTTAGAATTGGTGGTTTCAATTAATTACTTTGAACAACTTTTTTAGAATAAATAATCAATTGAACGGCAAGGTTGTGTTTCATAAGAAATAAGTTTAATATATCACTAACATAATACTACGACATTTAATTAAAAACACGGCAAAAGTGACCGTCTTAGTACTGGAAACGCAATTTCGCAGATTTTGAACCAGGGACGTGGTAAGGGTACGAGGGTTAGCGTTCGCAGATGATAAGGTTGTTATGGCAGAGTCTATCGAAGACCTACAAAGAATGTTGAATAAACTAGATGCAAGCATCAAGAGCATGGGCCTCAAAATTAACGCAAATAAAACAAAAACTATGG
>NC_046662.1:33498954-33501746 GCF_010883055.1 Belonocnema kinseyi | reverse complement strand
AGCAGGTCCCCTTATCAGAAGTAAAAATATATCAAATAAAGCTAAAATGGCAATACATAATTCTATATTTGTACCGACTGTACTACACGGTAGCGAGACATAGACTTATCAAGAAAAGGATAAGAGTAAAATTAACGCAATTGACATGAGATTCATGCGCATAATAAGCGGGAAATCCCGAATGGGCAAAGTAAGTAACGAGATAATTCTAAAAGAATGTGGTGCAGAAGAGACGCTAGTAGACCCATGGGAAAGAAATCGGTTAAGATGGTTCGGACGTGTTGAGAGAATGCCAAATGAACGACCAAAGAAACAAGTGTATCAAGGTAAAGTAAATGGCAACGTGCCTAGAGGTAGACCGCGGAAAGAATGGTTAGAATGTGTGAATGAGACCCTACTTAGAAGAGACATAAGAAGTCACAGAAACACGAGGGCCTGCATGAAAAAATGCATGGACATAAAAGAAGCTAGAGAAGTATGCCAGGACAGGAAAGTATGGCGGCAAATAGTTAATAAAAAGAGTGCCAGTAGAGTCCTTGATGCCTGAAACAAAGCCACTAATGGACACAAGTGGGGAACCTTACATAACGATTTCGTGAGGTTCTTCGCTTGGGGTGATTGCTAGAGAGATTGATCAGCAACCTGGGTCGGAGCAGTGTTGCTGAACGACCGTGTTATTTACTTGAATAGCACGAGAATTCTGGATCAATCTGAAAAATCTCTATCCCTTCCACACACTACTCCTTTCCCCTGCCGAGTGAGTCACGCCTACCCCGAAAGGGAAATGGCATAATAAATGGCATAATAATAATAATAATAATAATAATAATAATAATAGGCCAACTGCATAGCTGGCGCCGCCACACGACCACCATTCAAGTGTCCGAAACTGAGAGTCAGCGACAACTCGTCCCAGTTTAGGCAACTTGACCAAAAATTCATCCAAATTCGGGACATTAAAATATTCATAAATTATCGAATAAAATCGCTAATGAAGTTATGAATTTGATTTTTAAACGTATTAAAAACGTGCAAAACATTACTTTTTCTCTTAGTGTAAGAAATTTCAATAATACAAAGCTGTAAAAGTTATGTGGAAAGTTTTAAAATACAAAAAATGGCGAATTTTGTAGCAATTCATTCACACATTTTAAGGAATATTTTGGATTATTTTTTTTGTTAAATGTATAACTTGTCAGGGCAAAGGTAAATAGTGGTAACAAATTTAAAATAATTGTAAAAATAATAGAACATTTTTACTTTTATAATTAATCTTGGATAATAAAAGCTACTCAACGATATTTATTATTGTCCCAGTATTGGTCGGTTTACCTTACAGATAGGCACGAAATACAATATTTTCATAAATTATATATTTAACGGGATCTGCATTATACACCGGATTCAAAGTACTTTCTAGTTGATAATTATGATGAAATAATTATTTCTGCAGGTGAAAAACGTCGTTTTTAGTGGTTAGATGTTCTAAATTATTTCTAATTATTCCATAATATATCGAAATATCCCGAAGTATTCCAAAGTATCCCGAAATATTTCAAAATATTCGCATCATCAATCATTATTTATTATTACCATCTATTTCCTTACGGATATAAATATGTCGATGAAATTCTAAACTGCAAATTTTTATATTTCTGATTAATTTTAAAACATGCAATTTAATTATTTTTCATTCTTGACAGAGATGTGTAAGTTTTCAAAATCCGTAAAGAAATTGAAATACCCTAAAAATTAACAAAATGATTTTTCTTGAAGATTTCTACAAACATTGCCCAAAAATGTCTAGTTATTTTAAACCGCTGTTAAAACTCACTTGCACTTGCGTGTAAAATCTCTCGTAGTATTAACTTTCTTAATTGATAAATCTTAAAAAAAAAATTTTTAATTTCCGTAATATTTTGCTATCTGAGGTTCTTCACAAAGTGACTTATTACACATACTTTACAATTATTTGTAGTCAAAAAGGAAAACGACTATTTTGACAAAACAGGCATGTCTTTGGAAATGATAAAAAAGCGGTTCAAAATTTTAAATAATGTTCAAAAATTTTGTTGAACTCTTTAAGGAGAATTATTTTCGGTTTGAAGTGTTTTCCAATCATTCAGAATTTTTTTCGGAAAGAAAAATCTTATTTCCAGATGAGCGACCACCATTTTGTGAATTTTTTAACTGTTTGAAATTTTTTGTGGATTTGAGATGTTGAGAAAATTTCTCGATCAAGTTTCATGCTTTCTTAATCATTTGAGCCTCATTTCTACAATTTTCTTTCTGCCTAAACAATATGATTTAATTATCTTAATGGTAGAGTTACTTAAGAGTACCTTTGAATATATAAATAATGGAATATTCCAAGATAATATCAAGTTTTCAAATTATTCCGACGTATCCTTTAAGAATGCATTTCTCGTAGACGCGAAAGAAGAGTTGTCCATCCCTCTTGTTGTACGAGGGTAGTTCAATAAGTCCTTAGAATGACCAATAGATGGCGCGCGAATCGCTCCAAATCATCTGTTTTCAGTCAGCACCACTCCCGACTAGATATATGGTGCAGTCACAGTCCACATCTTCTGAGTTAACGTGTTTTTATAACCAATTGAAAAAAAAAATTGTTCGTTAAGAAAAATGGAAAAAAACGAGTTCAGAGCGGTAACCAAACATTTTCATTTAAAGGGTTGAAGGATAGAAGATTAAAAGTGCGTGAGTTAGCTGAGGCCACAAGGATATCTATAGGTGCAGTTGTTTCAATTCTACATGAAAAATTAGGCATGAAA
>NC_046662.1:33489604-33498854 GCF_010883055.1 Belonocnema kinseyi | reverse complement strand
ATCACGACAACGCCCGAGTTCACACATGCTTCGTTTCAATGGCTGAAATTGAAGAACTAAAATTCGAATTGGTCGAACACCCACCGTATTCACCAGATTTAGACCCCAGTGACTTTTTCTTATTTCCAAACTTGAAAAAATGGCTCAGTGGACAGAGATTTCCAGACAACGAAGACGTCATTGTCACTGTAAGTGCTTATTTTGAGGAACTTCCGAAAACGCACTTTTCGGAAGGATTAAAAAAACTTGAAAAGCGATTGACCAAGTGTATAGAGCTCCAAGGAGATTATGTTTAAAAATTAAAAAAAATTTTCCCAAAAAAAAAATTGTTTTTATACTTCATTCTAAGGACTTATTGAACTACCCTCGTACTTTCAAATTGTTACCTTAGTTACTGCTAAATAATATTTGGGCGTCCGTATAAAAATGGTCCTCATGACCACACTTTTAAAAATTTCTGTTGGAAAATTCCACTACATGTATTGTAAGTTTATTTCCGAAACTTAAGGTAAGGCTACAATCCCTAATGTTGTAATCTCCAAATGCTGGGATTGGTATGTTAATGATTTCCCAAGACACATGTTCCAAACAAAGAAAGAAATTTACTGACTGTTTCGGATAGAATTAAGTAACAAATATTTAAGATTATTAAACTGAGATTAAAAATGTATAAAATCATTTCTTGCGAATGTAGTTTATAATCAGTTATAATTTCAAAACATCGATTGTGAAACCCAGCTTTAATTCACGAATTATTTAGGTTTAAGTTTCATTTTGTAATGTAACAGAGCCGAATGAAATATGAAACATCTGTATACAAGAGTGCGATATTCGCGGCAAATCAAGAGTGAGTTTAAATGACGCAATGTCTGTTTCTTTGATACGCGATTTCGATACAACTTCGTAGAATAAGTAATCGTTTTTGGTGGTGTTGGAAATAATATTTTCATCGAATATTGTAATAGTATTTTAAGCGTTTAATTATTATTTTTTATCTTTAAAAACATAGAAAAGATTTGTAACATTGATAGCTTATAGCTGATATTAATTTTAAGACACTTGATTTAATTTCAAGATATTATAGTTCAGGTTCCCGAGTCCTAATTTAATTAGCTAACGAATTTATTAATAATAATTTGGAATTTATTTTGAAGTTGTATTTTAAAACAAGATATTGGAAAATCACTCGCATGTAGATCCCTCCGGGCATGGCTTAATTTATGCACGGGAGCCAAAGTTTACGTGCTCAGCTTGCTGAGGCCGTGATTGTCCGGATAATGAAAGATTTTCCTGAAAAAGGGCAAATTTTACGTGCACGTATACACAATACATACATTTATACATACACACCCACACATGCACATATATTTTCAGGTATACACGTGCTTACGCATCTCTCCGCGATAGTCCTATCCTTCTCTTTTTTTTATCCGAACACACACACACACTTCCAACTGGCCCTCTCTCGATCCTTTATTAATATCATTCCACTTTGTCTTTCTCTCTCTCTTAACATTGGCCTATCCCCCGTACCCAATATCCCACACTTCAAACCTAATACATCATACACACACATATGTATCCGTGGCCGTGAGGCTGTAGGGAAACGCTGCGAGAGCGATGGACAATTGGGGGTGTTCGAAGGAGAAGAAAGAGAAGGGGCGAGCCTTTAAAAGATCTCGCACATTAGGTCTCGGAAAACTTTTGCGTTTGATATCGTGACGAGGTACGTAAGAAAACTTCGATATAAGTTCAAATTCTTTGTCAAGATTTAATATTTTCTTATGTTTTATATTCAATTTTTCTTATCGGTTAGCTTCGTAATTTTATAGCAATTTATAATTTTATTTTACGTTAGCGTGAATTAAAGCCAAATATGTTTTTTAATTATTTCGTGTTTTACTTTCACAAAATATAATATCCCAGATCCTGTAACATTCACTGACGGAGCAAAACTTTTGTTAATATATAGTATATAACGCGCTTATTCCTGGAATTCAAGGATTTCAGCTAATCCACGGAATGTACGGAATGCACAAAGTTCCCATGATTCAAAGAATTCATAAAATTCGCGGAGTTTAAGGAATTCACGAAATTTATGGAATTAAGGGTTTCAAAGAATTTAAGGAATTCACAGAATTAAAGAAATTCCCAGATTTCATGGAATTTTTCAGATTTATTGATTTGCAATTCTTTGTATTATTTAAATTCCTTGAAATCCGTTAATTCACTTGATATTTTGAATTTCTTGTGTTCATTACATTCCGTGAAATCCATAAATTACGTGACTTCCACAAATTTCATGAATTCCGAAAATTCCTTGTATTCCGTAGGTTTCATAATCCCCTTCAATTCCATGGATTCCTTGAATTCAATGAATTCCCTTAATCGTTTGAGTTCCAGGAATCACGAGAATTGCATGAATTCCGTGCATTACATGAATTACATGAATTCGATAAATTCGAAGAATTCCTTGAATTCCGCAAATCCGGTGAATTCCTTGCATTTAGTGAATTCTAAAAATTCTATTAATTTCTTGAATTCTATCTATTCTTTGAATTCCATCAACTCCATATAATCTGTAAATTTCATGAATTACTTTAATTCCATGAATTCCACGAATTTAGTGAATTTCTTGAATTTCGTTAATTATGTGAATTTTATGCATTCCTTCAATTTTGTGATTTTCATGAATTCGTTAAACTTCGCGAGTACCATGAATTCCTTAAATTCCATTAATTTCGTGAATTTCTTGCGCACAATTATCGTCTTACAAACGCTCTTATACATTTATTTGAATGCTGGATGGTAACTTGGTGATTTACAGCGCTTATAATACATGTAATGCAATTTCGACAATCCAATATCATGTTTGCAATTTTACCTCCAGCTTGTATTGTAGAAATGCTGTAGAAGTGTTGTAGAATTGCAAAATTTTTGTAACAGTGCAGTTCTAGTTAGGATATATTGCATTTTTTCGAAGTCAAAGCCAAATTATTATTTTCCGGTTTAAATCTTGAAAGCAACCGGAAGTAGGTATATTTCACGTTTAAAGAAAAGGTATAACACGTGCCTTCATTACACTCGAACAATTTAGAATCGGTTTTCTCGAAAAGCAGAGTGCTTCAAAGTTCCAAATGCGAAAGCTTCAAGGCACAAACTAAGAGAAAATTGAGAATATAATTTATTTTAAAGAACAATTCTTTTTTATATTTTAGAATCAATAACACCTTCTTGATAAGACCGACCTTAAAATTTTAATCATATCAAGCTGTTAAACTGCAATTGGACAACCAAACAATAAATTTACAACTCTTATTTCGCACTATACTAAAAACTATAATAAAAACTGGTGTACATATGAGTAATAAATGCAATAAAATACATCCAGGTTTATTTTTTCCTTTATAAAACTTTATCAAAACTATAAGTAATTAGAGGTAATTAAATGATCGATAGAAAAAGGTTGACGAGGTAGCGCACTTTCAATAGAGTTTAACAATATTGGATATCCATAGGATTAATGGCATTGTTGTTTTCCCTGTCATTTTCATTGTCTTGGACGTCGTTGCCGTTATTGTGAGAACGCTTATCTTCGACGGCATTAATCAAATGGATTGACCTTTGGCACACTAATTTAAAGCCTTTAAAGAAAGGACAAAATGTTTCTGAAGGCATGAAATAATTCAGTCTCCAGCAAATATGCAAGATATGAAAAAAAAATGTGGAGCGGCCAAAAGAAGTTAAAAAAGTTCACAAATTCACCTTGTTGAATTGCCTTAGAAAGTTGTAGTAAAGATTTAAAATCTACAGCACACAGAGTTTGAAGTATTATCTTCAAGTTAGATATGACGCAGAAGTTAGCCATCGCTGATAAACAAGACTAACATCACTCCACACATCTATCCCCCAAACATCCTCCAAAACCTGCACAAGTAATCTTTTCAATATCAGGAAGTACAACGAATTGTTTTGAAACATTTAAAGCGTTAAAGGTTATAAAAACAGGAGCACTCCAGCAGCAAAGTGTGTTGACTTTAAGTCGCTGACATTGCTGCAATCTTCTACCAATTTTTCTTCTTCGAATTTTTAGAGAAACTTTGTTAAAGCATCATTTTTTCAAACAAAGTTCGTTGATTGAAGTCATCGCTTATTTATTTAGGATACAACATATCAATTTTAAGCATTTTATGAACAAAACGATGTATATTTGCGAGTAGTCTTTTATAAAACATAGATAGAATTGTCGACCGCGTCAAGGTGAATGCGAATGTATATTTTATTATACGTTTTGAACACTTCATTTTCGTGGAAAACAACGACGGAAACGTAAAAAAAGTTTAAGAGAAGAATTGAACATTTTCAAAATATCTACCATTTTTTAAAAGCATTTTCTGATATGCATTGTCTTTTTTTCGTTTTATGCGTCGAAAATTAAGAAGTTGAAAATTAAAATTTTAATCCAAACGTCGCAAAATACGGGAAAAATCTAGAAGCTATTGAAGCTTTTAAAAATTAGTACAAATCTTGGTAACCATTTTTCCACAGGACTATTCGTTTTAAATTCATTTTGTTAAATTTATATGCAAAAATGGAAAGTTACTATATCAGGCGAAAAGACGCGAGATACGTGAAAGGGCTAAAAGAAGACTTGCAGGAGAGATTTCCTTTCACCCATCAAAAATATTATGCAAAAATTCTTATTTTTGACGTAATAGCGCGATATAGGAAAGAGAGTATGAAATCACCAAAATAGGTAAGGTAGTTCCAAAAATGAATGCTCGTTTAATTATTATTATATTTTATTACATTAAAAATTCATAGTATGGAAAAGTACAGAAAACTAAGATTTGAAAGAGATGTTTTTGCTGAAGTTTTATTTAGGCATTCCAATAAATATGGAAGAATAATATCTAAAAAATATTCTAATAAATATTTCTTATAAATATGGGAGCGTGGCGCTTGAGTTGGCCCACTATTTAGCGCAAAGCGCCAGATCCGAGCGACGAACTCTAGGTGCGCTGGAACTTGCAAGTAAAGTGAGGCGCGCGCGTATTTATTAAAAATTAATTTCTTCAACTCAACATTTAATTATTCCATTATTTCTTAAAGATTTATCTTTTTTTATAGACATTTAATCTTTTTCTTCAAAATTTATCTGTTTAACCGCAAATGTATCTCTTTTGATAAAAATCTATTCAATAGTTAAAAATTTGTCTTTTTTGTTAGAAGATTCATTTATTTAGTTTAAACCTCAACTATCTTGTGAAAACATATCTTTAAAACATAAAAGAATCAATTTTCTGTTGAAGATTCATCACTTTATTTTCAAAATCATTCCTTTGATTAAAAACTTGACCATTGTTTGGAAAATTCGTTTTTTTTTTCATGAATTTTTCTAATTGAAATAATAACAGATTCACTAATATTTTTTTGGCTTAGCAATTCATATACTTTGGTAGAAAAGGAATATTTTTTGTTGTAGATTCAAGTTTTGTTTCTTCAAAAATTCGTCTTTTTGTCTTGAAAACTTAACTTTTTGTATGAAATTTCTTTATTAACTAATAAATCGTTTTTGGCTGAAAACTTCACTAGTATTTTTAGTTCCTCGTTTTGGCTTAAAAACTATTTGTTTTTTCTAAGGATTCAAATAATTCGTCGATCTCTTGTATTCTTTTATTTACATCAATTATTTTTGATTGGAATTCAGAATGATATTAATACGAATATTCCAGATTATTGTTATTGCTCTCCTAGTTGTGTCAGGAAACCTTAAAATTCAGATTTTATAACAATCTTGATATTACAAATTTGACTATTTGATACCGCTAAATTTTGGATTTTCCAAAACTTGAATGATGTTATTTTTTTACCGAAAAATGACAAATAACTATTCAATAAATTTTTTTTTGTTAAATAATATAGATTTAATAATTATATATATAGGGTTAATTACTATATTTATTGAAAGATTAAATCCTCTAACAGAATTTTTTTTTAAACATTGCTTTTTCTACTTTAAAGCAACTAGGTTGGATAACATTTTTTGTGTTTTAGTAAGGGACTTAATTTACATAACTTATTCATTAAACATTTTAATCAGTAGGTTTAAGATTGATGGCATTTTTTGTATATAAAATTAAATTAACGAAGTACCTAAAAATTTTGAGCGCGCTTGATTGACGAACATCAACTTAAGCTTAGCCGTAAAAAATTTTAAAACCGTCGTTTTTAAGGTGAAATTTGTCATATCACAGGATCAAAGAAAAAAAATTCGCTAAGCGAGCGGCACACGCCCTCACGCGAGGTTTTCTAAGGAACAGGTAGGGTTAACAAATTTATTTACTATGAAGTTACTTATATTTGCTTATAGTTAAATTGATAAAAGAAATTTTTAAACGTTGATCCTAGAAGTTTATAAATAATTATTTTGCTTTTTCAAAAAATCTCCTATTCTGTACACAAATGAGACAGTGTTTGTCACTGCCCTTCAACTAAAACTTAATTCTAAATTATGTGTAGGAATTTGGGTATACTCTTTCCTTTGAGTTTGTCAAATGCCCCACATTAGTGTTACAACCATATAATTTATTTCTGTATTCATTGAGGACAGGCTCAATTTATCAAATAATTTTTATGAAAGGTATTCAAAGGATTGCGGAGGCTATACAAACTGAACGGTGTCCAATGTTAGACTTTAATGATTACTTTAGTGGGAAATCATTTATTTGTTCTTATCAAAAAATGCTATGTTTTACGAATATTAGTGGGAGGATATTATTTTACAAAATAAACGAGATTTTTGCATGAAAAGAGTCAGTTCAATGTATTTAGTCACTCCCCAATTCACGAAATTGAAGCACAGATCGATGTTTCTTTTTTTTGCTGACTATTCATCATTACCTTATTTCTCATCATTTCAATATAGTTTAACACATTGAAAGGCTTCATAATTCATCATACAAAATAGAACAATACGCAGTACTCACCGAGTTCCATCGCTAATCTTAATTTGTCTACATTAGAAAATGGGCTTGGATTAACCCCTAACTTAGGGAAAAGTAATCCAATAAACATCGGTCCTTTAAAAAAAACAGAAACCTTTTTCAAAAGGATCAATGTTTATTGGATCACTTTTCCCTTATCATTGAGACAACTCTAGTCCATTTTCAAACAGTCGCAACATACATACGTTCGCACATGCAGTCGCCCGACACGTCCACTCACACGAGCAGTTATATTTGTTTTAATTGAGAGAGTAACAATTGGTCTTCAACTAAGATGACATGGAATGCGTTTTAATTAGCATATCATCTTATTTTTCTTTTCTTCATTAATCCAAATAGTAACTGCAATAGGTAATTTCTCAGAAGTTTTGAGAGTCTACTCTGAAATGGTCGATGGTGTTTCTGTTGGTTGAGGATTCAAATTTTCAAGGTTGCCGTATTCTGCATGGCCTTCAGAAACAACCGTTGACTTCGGTAATAAATTTTCTAATGCCCAGAAACCCGGTAATTTAAAACGAATTAACAATAATTTCATTCCACTGCTGCACTCGTTGGATGGAGAAATTCTTCAGGATTTACCTCCCTGCGATGAGGTTTCATAGGCGACATGGTTAGGAAATTATTTTTAATAGTTAATTAATAGTTTAATTTGGATCACAACCAATAAACAAAAACTGAAAATCCTATTGCAATCTGAAAAAAAAAACACGAAGCAAATAAAATTTTCGGACAAAAATAAAAAAGAGGAAAGAAAATTGAGAAGGCAGCTAACCACATCCCCTTCCTTCTCTTTTTTTTCTTTCGTCTTTTTTATTTTCATTATTATTAAATTACAATCAAATAAAAATAAAAAACACAAATAAATAAATAAATAAAATTGCATTGATAACGTTTCGGCACTCGTATTACGAGAAGATTACCTTTAAGAGTCTACTTGATCGGTTCAAGTAGCTCTGCAAACTGCCAAGATGATTTTCGATAAGTGCTTCTTGTAGGCCCAACGTCGGTGGACATGGATGGGAAATTTTTGTTTAGGTAATAAATTTTTCTTAGTGTCAAAAACTTTTAACAATATTCAGACTTCTCCTCTTTTCAAATTTTAATTTCAAGCTTAAGCAGTTCTGCTTTAGGTTTAGAGTAGTATTTACTGCGTTTCATGTTTTTCAGTTTTTTTTGTAAATGTTTATTATGTTTGACCTTTATATTAGGGGTGAAACCTTCGAATTTTCCGTGCTCTCGTTTAAGTATGTGTGAGAAGGCCATTTAGGACATTTGCTCTAGGTGGCGGTATCTACGTTAACTAAGTTTTCTACGTGTACGCTTGACAAAATCAAAATTCATTTATGATATTTCTTTATTAGTTTTTTCTTTCTTTCCTAATCACCAAACTGTATTTTAATTATCAGCCGACGCTGAGTTTTACGCCCCATGTCGGCTTCTCGTTACAGGCTTCTTCCGCTGTCTGCATTTCATTCGCACAATGCATTTTCCTCCAAATTTCATATCATAATATACCAAAAAGGAAACATGAGCAGATCGGAAAAGGGTATGTGTAACAAACACCATCGAATTTTAAGCTTTCGTCCTCGATAGCTAGAGGTGGTTGGGAGATTCTGGGGCCTTAACTTATATTAGGAAGGGGGAGGGTCGGTAAGGCCGGTTTTTGGCCTAATTTATTTTTGGACCAAAAAATCTGAAAAAATCATGGTATTATCTTATACGTATCCCGAGTCGATTGCACGCTAAACGGTCATTGGAACGTCAAATCGAGAGAAAACGGTAAAAAAATCCAAAAAAATACGTTATAGGTTTTTGGAGTCGCTAATTACGAATCTGGCATCCGTTGAACTCTATCGCTTCAGGTTCAAGGTCATTTGAAGGTCATTTGAAGGTCAAATCGAGAAAACCGGTAAAAAAATTTTTTTAAATATGTTATAGGTTTTTGGGGTCGCTTATTATGAACCTGGTGTCCGCTGACCTTTATCGCGTCAGGTTCAAGGTCATTTGAAAGTCAAATCGATAAAAAACGCTGAAAAAATAAAAAAAATATGTTATAGGTTTTCGCGGTCGATAGAGGTCAACGGATGCCAGATTTGTAATCAGCGACCCCGAAAACCTATAACAAATTTTTTTTCAGCGTTTTCTCTCGATTTGACCTTCCCATGACCTTGAACCTGACGCGATAAAGGTCAGCGGACACCAGATTCGTAATCAGCGACCCCAAAAACCTATAACATATTTTT
>NC_046662.1:33471762-33489504 GCF_010883055.1 Belonocnema kinseyi | reverse complement strand
TCTCTCGATTTGACCTTCCCATGACCTTGAACCTGACGCGATAAAGGTCAGCGGACACCAGATTCGTAATCAGCGACCCCAAAAACCTATAACATATTTTTTAAAATTTTTTTACCGTTTTTTCTCGATTTGACCTTCCAATGATCTTGAACCTGACGCGATAAAAGTCAAAGGACGCCAGATTTGTATTCGGTGACCCCGAAAACCATAGTAAACCCGAGCTAACCTCAGAATACATGTTTAAGAGTGTCAAATCTCTCGAAAATACAGTTGGTGGGTAGTGGTGTTTCCTATATTTGTAGGGGGTGGGGGTGGCTGGGGGGTGGAGGGTAGTCCGTTTAGCGCGCAATCGACTCGGGATACTTATAAGATACTACCATGATTTTTTCAGATTTTTTGGTCCAAAAATAAATTAGGCCAAAAACCGGCCTTACCGACCCGCCCCCTTTAATCTCTTGTTTTATTTTAATATTAATATTTTAATATTTTGTTCTCACGCTACGCGCTCGGTCTTTATATATTTTCGCAGATTCTTGCGCAAACCTTTCAAAATTAAGACTCAAAACATCCACGACTGTAATTTTGTGATTGTAAACTCTCTTTCGTTAAAAGAGCTTAGCTCGAGAATTTGAGCGCACCTACGGAACGCGACTCATAGCAATCGCACTCCGCGCTTGGTCTTTGTATTTCTCCCACATTCGTAAACAGACCTTTTGAAATCAAAAGTCAACGGACCGACAACTGTAATTTTTTGATTTTGAACTCAGTTTTGTTAAAGCTCTTTCGGCTTTAACGAAAACATTCTTATCACGTATCTCGTGCTTCGCACTCAATTTTGTTCAACACGCCAACTTTTCTACATTATACACAACACTTTTATATCAAATATAATACATTGTTTATGTAACTCTGTCTGGAATTGCTTATTAAAAATTGCAAAATAAAGACCAAATTCTATTTATCATGATTATTTTTATCTTTGTTTCTTATTTTGCTTTAAATTGTATTCCAAGCTGCGCTGAAAAATGTATCCTTTCAATAAATGTATATCATTACAATTCATAATATGCATATAAATTGAATCATACCAATTCTTATTTCCTTGTTTTTATTTTTATCTTGCTTTTTACGATTAAATAAAAACTACTGCGCATCTGCATAGGTTTTAATACAGGAACCCATATAGGGTCCTATGTTCTTTTTCTTCTTTTCTGTCCTTTTTCCAAAAATTTAATTTTTTATTTTTAATCTTATTTTTTACGATTAAAAGAAAGTCTACTCGTCCTTTCGAAAAATGATTAAGAAAAAATTTACAGATCTTTTTAGCCGAACAACTTTTGTCTGTTAATTTTATTTCGTACCTTGTGACGCTTTTTTCAAAAAAATGCAATATTTTTATTTTGAATGTTATTTTTTACAAATAAATCAAAAACTACGTTTCCTATCAAAAAGTATAGCTCTTTCTTGGTTGAAAAAGTTTTGTCTCATTTTTTTCGTAGCTTGTGTCGTAAGTCCAACCATTTTTTTATTTTTAATGTTGTTTTTTACGACTAAAAACAAAAACCACGCGTCCTATCGAAAAGTGATTCGTTATAAAGTAGTTCTTTTCAGGGCGCGCAATTTTAGCTATTTTCATTTTTTTCGTATCTTGCATAGTATGACCAAAAAATTGAATTTTCGTATTTTTCATTATTTTTGGTACGATCAAATTTAGAATTTTCAACTTTTCGACCAAATTAAAAAAGTTGTTATTATTATCTTGTAGGGCTTTAAAAAATGAACATTTTTTTTCTCTTGACTTTTTTATATCATCCTTTGTTTGGCTTGAAATGTTCATTTTAGTTTTTTTTTTTTTATTTTGAAAATGCACTAACTTTGATAATTTTCTTTTTATAGAAAAAAGTCAATAAAATAAATTGTTTCAGTTTCTGAGTACAATGAATAAGCGTCCATAGAATTTTGAAATCCTGAAAAAATGTGGTTTCAATAATTTTGGAAACGCGCTCACGTTATGAATTTTGATCCAAAATAGCTGGCTTACGAACTTGTTCTTTCTTTTCGGGTTTTAAAAAAGTGTGCCAAAGCAGAATCCAATCTGATCCATTTTTCGAAAGTTATCGTGTTTACAGAATACAGAATACAGAATACAGAAAACAGACTACAAACTACAGACAGACAGACAAACACTTTCGTAAAAATCGTTTTTTCTGACTCAGTGGGTCTCAAAACGTGGAGACTTGATGAAAACCAACAAAGTAGAATTTTACATAAAGCCAATACCTTCTCATTAGGATGAGAATGCGTGAAGTGCCGCCTGACTAAATCCGGAGACTACCACTAGCGAACGGTCGATGGAACTTTTAGCGGCCTGAGGAGTGTTATACCTGTTCCGGACATGGGCCGATCTCTAACCACTGTCGGCGCTGGTTTGATCCCTGAGAAACCAATCACCATTAAAAGCGAGAGTAAGACAGTCGAGTCTTTTTAAGGCCACTTTAAGATTCGAGTCTTTCCAAGTCTCTTTGAAACCCCTACAGAGCAGTGTCCAAAACCTTCATTAAGTGTACATTTCAGAGTTCCCTTTTCATAATGCTCATTCTTTCAAAGTGTTCATGGCTAAAAAATCTTATGTTCACAGACGAGTGTAAGAGACTGAGTTGGCGTTAGCCTTATACAACATTTTTTTATCCGATATATTGGACTCGCTATTGATATTGATACTTTTCATGTTTCACAATTAATTGCTTATATTAAATTAATAAAGCTCAAGCGCAAAACTCAAATTCGTCCAAAAAAATTCAATGGCATTTAAAGAATTAGGAAAAATTTTAAATGTATTGAATATTTAAAAAGAATCCATTTTTCTCGAAAACTGTAAAAGATGTATGGATACATTTATTTTGGAACAAAAATTGTCTAATTATTCCCAAACCAATATGTGTTATTATTTAACATGTAATTATAATGCCGAAAAAAGTTGTTGTGCAACAAGAATGTTTGAAAAAATTACAGGATACAAAATTTCTAGACATTTCTGGAATATTTTGGAATTTTTCGGAAAGTGCTTGAAAGTTCTGGGATTTGTGATTTATTGAAAAAGTCCCTCGAGCTGAGTTACCCTCTAAAAAATAAAATTTACTTAGTAAAATTCTTCAAACTAATATCGTGCTACAGTAACTAACAGATATGTAACAGATATGTGTATTTAACAAAAAATTAATACTATCAATCCAAATCAAACATAAGCCGTCAGAATAAAAAAGTTACAGGCTGAAGTATGTACATAGTAATGTTGTAAACGTTTAGGGCTAGCGTTATGAAAAATTCCTTAATAATCTTCCGTACCTTAATTCTAAGGAAAACCGTTAACATTCATTGACACAGAAATTGGTACAATCAATATTGACTTTTTAAGTAACTTTTTTTTAATATCGTTATATTCTAGCAATAATGGATGTTAAAATTAACCATTAAATAAAGAACTAATAATTTGATTCAAAAAATAATTTTACAGTTTCTTTTCAGGACAGAAAACCAAAGTTTAAACAGCAGTGGCAAGTCATAATTTTAAGGTCTACGTTCAGACCAAGGTGTATGCATATATTTTACTAAAAATAGAAGAACCTCAAGATTTGTGTGGAGTAAGAAGTTGCAATTTTTTTGAAGAGCGATATACTTAACCCTATATTTGATTTTCCCGTGTACACTAGGGTGATCCGGAGATGCATCGCAAAATTTTTTCCACTCTAGAGGGCAAGACTCCTTCCCAAAATTTTTCATTTCCGGAGAAAGAAAATCCGTAAATTGTTTTTGTTTTGTTTGAAATTCAAATATAAACACGTGCCATCGGGCACTTTAGAATCTTGTTTAATTAACATGGGCCAGTTTTGAATTTTCGAAAAATTGAACTCATGTTTCAGGATTTTATCGAAATGTGCCAAACTTTTTAAGAATTGAAGATAAATGCCCACGAAATAAAATTTTACTAATAACTTTCATTTTCAACCTACCCCCACTCTCCCCACAATGCTCCAAATATGACTGAGAAATGAAACATCTACATCTTTACGTATTATTGTTAATTTTTAGCAATTTATGTCGTCTTTTTTATATAAATAATTACTAAGAAAAATTTGTATATTTCCCATGACTTTTCACACAAGTTTCAATTATTCAAAAAAATGTAAATTATTGGAAGATTTATTTATTTCCAAAGAATGTAAAAAATAATCGTATTGTCTTATTTAATGAAAACATTTTAATACTGTTTGGGATAGTTTATGGTTTCTTTTCAAAAGTTTTCAGAATGGAGCCACAGATGTCCACTTTTTCGAATTGGTATTCTGTGCTTCTCTTTGTTGAATAATTAAATAATTTTGATAGGTCTCTTCTAATACTTAATAACTTTCTATTTGTTTGAACAATTTTTATTTGCTTAAGCAGTTATTTTGCGATAACTAAACAAACAAAATGAAATAGAAAACACACCATTATTTTTCTGACTGTATAGTGTATTAAAAGAATATAATGAACCATTTTTCATTCAAACAAATATAGTTTCTTCAAACAATTATTTTCACAAAAATATCTATAAAATCATATTTTCTGAATTAAACATAATATTGAATGATTTCGAGAAGTATACTCTGTTGAGTGAGAGAATGACCGACAGCGCACAACTTTTTCAGAAAACGGTGGAGTAAAGCCTGAAGAAGGTGGTTTAACAGTTTTTTTTTCAATTCTTTGTCCAATAGCAGATAGCTTAGGCAACAATGCATCAAGTACTGCTACTGCAATACATCTTAAATAGACACTTAAATTTTTTCTACGGCCATAAATATAAGAACGATGAACTTATGGGAAAAAAGGTATGAGGCTTCAAACTCAGACCCTTCGCAGCAGGTGTTCCTTTTTGAGATATAATTTCGAATAATTTTGTAATTCACAATTTGAAAACGCGATTTCTGTAACCTATAGATTTTTACGATTCCAGGAATATGTTATAACCCTACAAAAGTGTACAATTTGAGATGTAGTTTTATGTAAAACTCTTTTGCAACTCAATTCGTTCTCATCAGTTACATATATAATATTGTATACTTATTTTTTTGTTAAAAAAAATTTAGGAATTTTCTAACTTTTTAAAAATTTGTTGTACTCTTCATATTTTTAATCTCGTTTTAAAATTTACATTTTCAATTTCCACAATAATTCATATTTACAAAATTGATATTTATGAATAAAAGATTCCAGGTTTCTTACCAATTTATTGATGAATCTGCAGGATCTTCTTGATCGCTGTCTAAAAGGGATTCACTGTCAGAGCTTGTGTCATCCCCAACATTCATAATAATGGGCCCAATTTCTGCCAGAACGGCCTCAATCCGGTCATCCACTCGTCATAATTTGTTTGCTTCTTCTATGGTATGTTTCACGTAATTGGTCCAGTTCTCCTGAGTGACGGTGCCTACTCCTTCATGTAATAGCCGCTTCACGTCTTCGATTTTAAAAGTGAAATTATTGGACTTTACGTAGCCTTTAACTTTCGACCAGACCAATTCAATGGGGTTTAGTTCGCAGTGGTAGGGTGGTAACCTTAGAACTGTTTTATTGGCCCTTTTCGCTATTTCGTCGATGACGTACTTATCGTACTGTGGTATCACTTCCTCTACGACATCCAGCAACTGAATTTTCAGCATCGTATCTGCATATTGGAATCCTTTTTCATGCAGCCAATTTATGATTTCAGGCATATTCCACGATGTACAGGGTTTGTCCGGAAAGTAATAGGACTGAGTCGATTTAAAAAAATGTATTGAGCTATTCGTTACAATTCTTTAAAAACTTTCAAAAGCCGCGGTGCATGCTGCTTGGATCCCCTCTGTCGTCTCAAAATGCTTGCCTTCCATCGGCCTTTTCAGGCGAGGAAACAAAAAAAAAGTCTGGGCGGGCCACACCTGGGCTGTAGGGCGGATGCGGAAGCGTTGGAATGCCGGCCTTGGTTAGATACTATAGCTGTTCACAAGAAAGGCGGTGTGAGCCGGGGCATTGTCGTAGTGCAAATTCCAGTCGGCTGCGATGTCATGAACCACATATTTTGATAAATTTAACATCTGGGCAATTAAACGAATATTCAGTCGACGCTCTGAGTTCAAAACTTTGCGTACACGAGTCACATTGTCGGTGTTTGTCGAAGTCGAAGGTCTTCCAACACGGTCTTCATTGGCGACCCCTTCCCGGCCCTCCAAAAGGCCTGGTGCCACCAAAACACACCACTTCTTGCTAAAGAAAAGTATGGGTAAACCTGCTTGATCATATCAAACGTCTCTGTCGCAGATTTACTGAGTTTCACACAGAATTTAATCGCGTACCTCTGCTCTAACGAACGCTGCATTTTCGGCTTGCACCACTCACAGAAACACTTCGCATGAAAATGCCTGTCCTCACTCTCCAAGTGCTCGGAGACAACTGACCAGCTGCTCGTTCGTTAGCTAGGAACACCCTCTACCGAATCCAGTCAATGCGCGCACGCTCCGAAGTACAGTCGCGGCGGAAGAAAATCAGTCCTATTACTTTCTGGACAAACCGTGTATTAGGCATTTTATCCTCTTTCATCAAATGATAAGGAGCATTATTCATGACGATAACGTAATTATCATCTAGTGATGGCAAAATGTTTACGAACCAGTGCTTGCAATTATCTCCATTCATTTCGTCATGGTAGTCTGCAGAATTTTTTTTTGGACTCAAAACACAGCAAACCACCATCCACAAAGCATTCTGTACTGCCGATGTGCAGCACAATTAGCCTCCTTCCCTTTCCACTCGGATTTGGTGGTCCCGTCGATAAGCCTCTGATAAAAACATCTCTTGCCGATTGAATGTACTTGTCATACCAGGCTTTGTTAGTGACGTCACCTGCGTTTACCCACGTTTCATCCAAATAGTATATTTTGCGCCTTTCTGCACGATATTGTCGGATATTTTCCAGATATACTCCATGCCACTTAATCAGGTCATCTCGCTCTGTCAAGAAGCTGTTTATTTTCCTTTTAACATATGTAAAATTGAGTTCTTGTAGAAGATGGTACAATGAGGTGCGTCCTATTTTCGGAAGTTCCTCTTCGTCACGCACAGCCTGCAGTATTTTATCGATAGTTGGTAATTCACCCCTCAAGTAAAAGGAATGCACTTTTTTACGGATAAAATTTTTTTGCAATTCGTCTAACTTGGTTCTTCAGTGCAGTCGATTTTTTTTCTGTGGAGACCTCACTTCGCCAGTTCTTTCGTATTCCCAAATCGTTTTACTGATCGTCGTTTTTCCATATCCGGTTTGCCGCCCTATAATTGTAAACGCATCTCCTTTTGATAACTCCTCGTTCTCTCTTATGAGTGTCTTGTACATATTGATGAATATTAGCCTCTGACTATTGTGAATAACCTGTGTGAGATTAGAAAATAGTTATGTACTACTTATTTATTTAAATAAAAGTCATGTTAAACACAGAAAAAACGAATTGTCAAGAAAATGGTTTAATTTTTTACCTAACTCAGAAATTTTAAACTAAAATGATGAATCTTCAAGTGGAATAGTTAAATTTGTACATGTAGAAATGAAACGCTTGAATCTTCATCTAAAAAAAAAGAAGTTTGGGTAAAAAAGATCAAATTTAAACCAAAAGTTCAATAATGCAATTTTTTCTTGAAGAAAGTAATGTTTAAGAAAATGATAAATTTTCATATAAAAATCTAGAATATTAAATTGGAATAAGTTAAATTTTAAGATAAAAAAAATTACTTTCCACAAAAAAGGAAAGAAAAAAATAAGTTTCCAAAAAATATTTACCGTTTTAAAGAAAGTGATGAATTTTTATGTGGAATTATAGATCTTTGACAGGAATAGCTTAATTTTAAACCAATAAGATGAGTTTGTAACGTACCTTTAGCTAAAAATAATAATTTCATTACACATTGTAAGTAGATAAGAACATAAAAATTGAACATTCTTCATTATTATGGAAAAACTATTCTCTTAAATCGTGAACAACCTAAAATTATATTATATATTACAATAGGGAATTTCAGATTGATACTAGTTCGTACCTGGACACTCAAAATCGAAAAGTTGAGATTCCTTCTGCATTTTGCAAGTGCAATACTGTGAGGAGGTGATAAAGTATTACGAGCTGGCCTACAGGCTCATCAGCTCTAATAGTCTAATGACTTTTCTGTCATCTAGGGACTCGTTTGCAATCTCATTTCAAATCAAGTCATTGCAATCCCTAGGCTAAGCCCAGGTCAATAAACAGTGTTAATACACTCTGCGCGAACTGGCCGAAAATTCGTCGTTCGTGTCGGTCATTCTCTCACTGAACAGAGTATATTAAAGTAAATTCTGTTAGAAACGTCATGTCATTGTTGAAACAATTTTTATTGGTTGAGGCAGTTTTCTATTAAAAAATGTGGATCAATAATATCAAATATAATAAATAGAATTATTTTCGTGAATATATTTTTGTGCCTTCCAGTATGTCACATTGATATTAAAAAAAGAGAAATCTTTTGAAACTTGAATCGTAATTCGAATTAGTGAATGTTCTTTTTTATAATATAATCATAATAAATATTATCAAAATATGAGTAATTCAATTATAAATAAACTTTCACAATATCATGTCTAACTCAGAAAAGACGAGTTTATAAGTATTTTTAGAAAAGTAATTATTTAAACAAATTTTATTTGTTTAAGCAATGTAAAGATGGTTAATGTATTCTTTCTATACGCTATACAGTCACAAACATAATTGTATGTGTTCTATTTTATTTCATTTTTTTAGTTATCGGAAAAAACTGCTTGAGCAAATAAAGATTGTTTAAACAAATAGAAATTTGTTAAGCATTAAAAGAAATCTATCTCTGGCTCAATATTTAGAAATTTCTAAAATAGACAGTAAATAATTGTTTAAATAATCCAAATTTTTTTAAATAATTGAAAATTGTATAAAAATTCATGAAAATCATTTAAATTGTCCATTAGTAAATAATTGTATGAAGAACACGTCGAAAATTTCTAAAAAGTAACAATAATACGTAAACATGTAGTTTTTTTGGGTGATATTTTAGGTGCTGCAGGGATTCTGAGAGTGAGCTAAAAATAAAAGTTTTTAGTAGGGATTTATTGCATGTGGGGGAGGGGTCTGTTAAAGTATCAGACTCCATAATAAGAATAATTGTAAACGTATGAAGCACGGGGCGGGGGTGTTCAAAATACCTACAATATGTAAAACGTATTTTGAAAATGACCCCTACCAATCATTCTCTAAAAATTAGGAGTGCTAAGAAGATACCGAAGGTATAGTTGTCGTTTTTTGTGAATAATAGCAAATTTGAACAACTCTAGTGAAAGAATATCTTCAAATTCACACACACAATAAAGAATTCAGTTTCAGTTCAATTGTAGTCACCAATAATGTCTAATATGTGTGCGTAATGAAACTAACAAGAAATCTTCAGCATAGTAGTAATTCAGTATATTAAAATTTTGTATTTAGCATGAGAAACATACGAAAAATCACCGTTTTCCAATATGTTCGTTGCACTAATTGAATTGAAATACGCCAATCTCTCGCTTTTAGTCAACCCATTTTCAGCTTGCCTAGAACTGCTGGCTCATACAGTTTCTCAAGGGAGTAGGGCAAGAGCGGTTGCGACATTATATATACAGATATATATTTCAGTTGGAAACGAGTCAGGCGGCCCTCACTGTTTACGTATCTCTCCCTCCAAAATCAGTCCAAGGCCATTTGAAGGCAACCCCCAACACTTGACTAGAATCGAGAGTTTGGTGTAATTATATTTTGAAACCCCAAAACTTAACGCATAAGGTTCTTTTTGCTTCTTTAATTTACGATGGAATCTCCTTCTTTTTTCGTTAATTCTCTGATATGACAAATTTAACTTTAAAATCGACTCTTCAGATGTTTTCAATAGTTTCGGATATAAATATTTCTCAGATATATAAATGATGTAAAACTCACTGTATTGCGGTTTGAAATGTGGTTACAACTAAGTTGAAGTTGATGTTCGTTATTAAAACACGCTTGGAATTTCCAAGTACTTAACTAAATCAATTTTCATGCACAACGATTTTGAAAGCAGCAAGAAACTGTTTCATAAAATAGGCGTTGATGAATATAAACGGAGGTAGATGTACAGAGTTACACAGCATGAGAAAATGAAACGGGATCCTAGACGCTTTAAGAGACTTTTTCAGATAATTGTTAGGGGGTAAAGCTATGAGAGACCACAACTGCTATATAGAATACAATGGTTAGAATAGGAAATTAAGGGATTCTGTACCTCTGTGGTTAGAGATAAAATTAAGAACTTTAAAAATAGTAAGGCTGCTGCTGGCAACTATACACCTCAAAGGTTGTGCGAATTAATAAATGTATGCATCAAATTGGGAGAAGTTCAACAAGACTGGAAAATGATTACGAGCTTCAAGTTTGCCACACATATGGATTTAAAACTTTTGTAATTAATTTTTAAAAAGCTATGAAAATAATATAATATAAACTAATATAATAATATGCTACATGACAGTTCGGAGTGTTGTTTAGAAGCTCACAAAAGCATTCTGCTAAAAGTGAGCGCGAAAAAAAACAGTGATGGATTTCAAACGTAATAGTGTGATTGCTTTATATTTAGAAGGAAAATCACAACCAGCGATTGTTCGTGAGCTCAATCACCATCAACTGAATAAAGTTTTTGTTAATCGCACCATAACTCGTTACAATAATACTAGTAGCATTGCAAAACGTCATGGAGGTGGTCATCAAAAGACTGCAACGTCACGTGAGATGGTTCAAAAGGTAAAGAAGCGACTTGAGCGAAATCCCCGACAAAGTGCTAATCAAATGGCAAAAGAACTTCAAATATCCAAGTGTAGCATCCGCCGCATACTGAAAAATAATCTCAAGGTCAAGCCTTACAAGATCCAAAAGGTGCATGATCTCACACCGAAGCAGCAACAAGTTAGACTTGAGAGAGCGAAGGAGTTGCTTCGCTTCGCCGAAAGCGGTCAATTTCCGAACATTATGTTTTCTGTGGAGAAAATTTTTCCAATTAAGCAATTAGTAAACTCTCAAAACGATAGTGTTTACTTGACCGACCGTTCATACGAGAATTTGAGTCATCGATTGGCCACCAGCAGACAGCACCCGAAACAGATAATGGTTTGGGCCGCTGTGACCGCAGATGGGCGCTCTCCAATCGTTTTCATCGAGCCTGGCGTCAAGGTAAATGCCAAATATTATCGAGAAGATATTCTGGAAGTTGTTTGAAGCCGTGGACGGACAAACATTTCGGTGGTAGACCATGGACGTTTCAACAGGACTCGGCACCGCCTCACAAAGCTCAAGAGAACCAAGAATGGCTAAAAAACAACGTTCCGAACTTCATAACGTTTACACAATGGCTCTCGAACTCGCCAGACGTGAATCCAATGGATTATTCTCTTTGGGCCATTTTGGAGAGCAAGGTCCGAACTAAAAGATACACCAGTCTCTAGACGCTGAAAAAAGCCATTGTCCGCGAGTGGGCCGAAATACCTGCAAGTCACAGTCGGGCAGCTTGCGATTCGTTTTTGGACCGTCTCAAGACCATAGTCAAGGCAAAAGGTTGTCATATCGAAAAAAAGTGAAGTGATTCTGAATGTTTTATTATTTTCACACATTTTGTACTATGAATTAAATAGAAGTAACTTTTCAAACTGAATTTATAGCCTTTTCAATTGGTTACACTTCGATTGCCGGACCTTGTAGTATATATAGACTTAAAATAAATAAAAAAACTGAAATTTTCTCAGATATTTTTCTCTATCTAGCTTTCTTATTCTCAGAATAGAATTTTGGTCTTCATATTATTTTTTGCGGATATAAAAAAGTATCCTACAAGTCTCCATTTAGATTTTTTACGTATCTCTACGTCTTTGGCGTAATATTGTAATTTTGTAAATTCTGCATATTACTTACTATAAATACAAACAAAATTACGAGTCCTATTGGAAAATGGTTAAAAGACTTTTTTTAGGATTTTTCAAATGCTATATTTTTTTTGAGACTTGTTTTGCGAAATTTGCGTTGTTTGGCCATTATAATACTTTCTCAATCATAAATGATGAGAATGTAATAAATCTCTACAAATTTTTATCTCTTTTTTGGATAAATAGCTTTTTTCTGTCAATTTGTTTTCGTGCCTTGTGTCGTTTTTCCACAAAATTTTAATTTTCATTTCTAATACCATTTTTACGATTAAAACCAAAAATACGTATACTATCACAAAGTGATTTATAAGAAATTTGTAGCTCTTTTTCAAGTTAACAATTTTTATTAATTCATCTTTTTTCGTATCCTGCTTAGTTTGAACAAGAACTAAAAATTTTGAATAATCATTATTTTTTATGTAATCAAAATTTGAATCCAAACAGTCTTTATGATAATCTTAAAGGGTTTTCCAAAAGAAATGTTTTCTCCTCATGACTTTTCTCTTTCGTGCATTGTTTGGAAAAACTTTAAAATTCCGATTAATTGTTAAATTCTTTAAAATTCTTTAACTGTGAGAATTTACTCTTTATCGAAAAAAGTCATTAGGATCAATTGTTAACCTTTTGAGCACTATGAACAGCCTTAAATTACAATTTCAAATATAAAAAAAGATCTGAAAAATTATGAAAATGCTCTAACTTTATGAGTTTTCATTCAAAATGGCTGTTTAACAAACTTGTCCTTTCCTTTAGGACCTAAAAAAAGTGTACCAAATATCAATCTGATCCGTTCATTTTTTCGAGAGTTACCGTGTCTACGAGCCATTTCCTTTCGGGGTAGGTTCGACTCACTCGGTGAGGATATGAGTAATGTGAGGAAGGGATATAAAATTCTTATATTGATGCAGAATTCTCGTGATTTTTATTTAAATAACACGTTCGTTCCGCAACACTGCTCCGACCCAGGTTGCTGATCAATCTCTCTATCAATCACCCCAAGTGAAGATCCACACAAAGTCGTCATGTGAGGTTCCCCACTTGGGTCCATTAGTATCCAAGGTCTTTATTTCAGGCGTCATTCACTTTACTGACACTCTTTTTATTAACTCTTTGTCTTTATATTTTCTGTCCTGACATACTTCTCTAGCTTTTTTTATGTACATGCATTTTTTCATTCAAGCTAGCGTGTTTGTTTGGCTTCTTATGTCTCTTCGAATTACTATCTCATTCGCACATTCTAACCATTCTTTTCGCGGTCTGCCTCTGGACACACTGCCATTTACTTTACCTAGATACACTTATTTCGTTAGTCGTTCATTTGGCATTCTCTCAACATGCCCGAGCCACCTTAACCAATTTCTTCCCCATGTGTCCACTAACGTCTCTTCTGCAACACATTCTTTGAGAATGATGTCGTTACTCACTTTGTCTACCAGACTTTTACCGCATATCATGCCCCAGAATCTCACATGAATTTTATTAACTTTACTCTTATCTTTTTCTTGATAGGTCCATGTCTCACTACGGTATAGTACAGGGAGTAAAAATGTAGTTATGTATTGCAATTTTAGCTTTATTTGATATATTTCTACTTCTGATAAGGGACCCTGCTTTACCAATAACCTTCTTACCTTTGTTTATGCGTCTATCTCACTCATCTATCTGCCAACATTCTTTGCAAGTCTTCGATTGACTCTGCCATAGAAACCTTATCATCTGCAAACGCTAACCCACTTACGCTTACTGTTTCGAGATCCACACTCTCTTCGTCGAAAAGAGCCATTCTTAAACATTCATCCATAAATAATATAAATAACCATGAAGACATAACGCATTCTTGTCTAACTTCTTGAATACTATCGAAACAGTCACGTAAATTGCCATTTGCCCTTACACTCGGTTTGCTCCCCGTATATACTTTTTAAAGCTTGTAGGAGCCATCCATTGACTCCATACTCTTTTAGGACTTCCAAAAGTTTACTTCTTTCTACCTTGTCAAAAGCTTTTTCTAGGTCAACAAATGCACAGAAAACTTTTTTTCCTACTCTCAAACTTTTTTCTGTAAATTGCCTTAAGCTAAATATTTAATCCGTACATGACCTTCCTGGCATAAGCCACTTTGGACTTCCTAAATTTTTGCTTCTCTTATTTTCATTACGAAAATGTTGATGTTCCAAGTTCTCCTGTACACTTCTTTCTTTGCTTTTTGGGCAGCTTGAATTTCATCATTCCACCACGCATCACCAGACATTCTGCCTACAACCCCGGTACCACACACTTCGATCGCACAACTAACAATGATATCCCGGAACTTTGTCCATGCTCCCTCTATATGTTTGCTTTTTATAAGGTCCTACGTCGCCCTATCTATGCTTTCGATTATCTTATTTTGGAAATCTACTCGCACATCCGGTTTCAGTAGGTTCTCAACTTTGATTCACGTTTGTTTTGTTTTCTTGGTTCTCATTTTTCTCCACCCCCGACCTACATTAATTTTGGAGATCAGAAGGTAATGATCAGTATTGCATTCAGATCCCTTCATGACCCTTGTATCTTTGACGAACTCTCTTAGTCTTTCATCCGCAACAACAAAGTACTGTGACTTTTTCCTTTAGACCAGGTGTACATGTGCATAATTGTATGCCTCCGTTATACTTCGTTCTCGGATCCTCAAAATTACCGAGTACTCTTTCCGTATCCTGATTTTGAATGCCTACCCATCCACTCATATCTCCTAACAGAATTATTCTTTCACCACGATCGCAAATATTTATTGCGTCATTTAAAGTGTCCCAGAAGGCGTCTTTTACTTCTCTGGGGTCACTATCAACTGACGCGTAACATGCTATGATAAATAAACTTCTGATTCCCACTTTCATTTTCTCCCACAGCAGTCTGCAAGATACGAAGCCATGATCTCCGAGACGCTGCTTCGCTCTTTCATTCAAAATCAGACTTATTCCTTGCCTACCGCGTAATTCACTATCTACTCCTGACCATATTTCAAATCCGCCTTTCAGCACGCCGTTTCCTATGTCTCTACTTTTACATCCCTTTTTCTTTCTTTCAGGCACACATAAAATATCTAGTTTTCTTACATACATATTTTCTCGCGATACATTTACCTTAAGATCATTCACTCCCCTAACATTCCAAACACCCAGTCTCCATTCGTCGCCTGAAACTTGACCTTCACATTTACCGTGTGCATGCCTTTTGTAAATTAAAGTTTCAGTCCTTTCCGAAGCTATTTCATTATTTGTACTATTCATTGTTCATACTATAAGCCCACCACCACCTTTATGCTATAAGCTTATTTTGCGAGCCGAAATCATATCCAAGTTAAGTAGAAGTTCGTCATAGGGTGGAGAGTGTAGTTGTAACGCCAGTCCCACCAAACTTCAGTTGATAAAGGAGGGTTGAAAGGGGGTAAGCAGAATTTGAAATTTGAAAGCCTTCATAAAAACTTGATTTTCGAATTCAGGGGGCCTCAAACCGTGGATATCCGTTGAGAAAGTGTGGTGTCAAATTTCGAACAATTCTAATACTTTCTCAGTCATAAATGCTGAAAACAAAATGATTGCCTATCTTCGCAAATGTAAAGTAAGCAAAAAATGCCGTTATTATTGTAAATGTAGTTTTTAAAAAACAGCCTCGAGATATTTTCGAGAGGAATGCAATGGTTTAGTTGATTCTTCAAACCGTCGATTATTTTATTTATAATAATTGTAAAGCTATAAAAAGTAATTTAATTGTTTAAGAAATTGTTTCAACAACAAAAAACTGCATCGAGATTAATCGAAGACGAATGAATGGGTGTTTTTATTTTTTGATACGACTATTACTTTTTTTAAACTAAAAGTAACAAGCAAATATTCCGAAACAAATTTGTATATATTTTTGAGATCAAGAAATCTGCTTCTAAACATTTTTTTTTAACACCTCGTATAAGTTGCCTAGAAAACGGAATAGTTAATAATTTCAAAAGTATTTTTTTCATTCTTTATAGGCATTAAACTCGTGATCCAAAGGGCAATCCATTTGAATAATGTCGTCGAAAGTTAGCTTTTTCACAAACGACAACGACGACAAAGACGGCAGCGACGAAAACAACGAAAACGACAGCGACACCAACAATGCCATTAGTCTAATGTATATCCTAATCCTTCTAAGTGCGCTACCTCGCCAACCTTTTTCTATCGGTCTTATAATTACTTTCAACCAATTATAGTTTTAATAAAGTTTCATAAAGGAAAAATGAAACGAGTAGGTACTTTGTTTAAATTTATTACTCACGTAAGCACCATTTTTTTGTAGTAACCCTCTACTGAATTACAATTATATAAGAAGGTGACAATAAAATAATAAACAATTTTGGTCTTGAAAAGTACACTGTGAAATGAGAGTTACAAATTTATTTGTTGGTTGTCCTGTTGCAGTTCAACAGCTTGAATTAATTAAAATGGTGAAAGGTCTTACGAAGGTGTCATTAATTCTGAAACATAAAAAAGAATTTTTGTTTAAAAGAAATTGCATTTTCTATTTTTTCTTGATATAAGAGCGTCTGCATGAAAAGGGCCACCATATAGTCAAATGAATCTCCGGCATTATAAGCCCAAGAAAAACGCCTTACATAAGTTGCGCCGGGGGACTTCTGAAGTATGTAATTCGCAACTTTTATACCCTTTTGAAAAGTAATATATGCATACAATAACAACTAATATTTCCCCGATATTACTCTTTTTTAAAAGGTTAAAAAAAGGCCGATTGCCAATATCTTAGGCAGCTGTTCAAAATATGGGTCAATTTTTGTTTAAACAATTTTTTTTAAAGGATTCCATTATTAATTCACAAAAAAATGTATAAAATCATTTTTAAAATGGCTGGGCGAAAACAAAAATTTTTTGCATCCCACACTTTTCGTAAGACGAACCGTTTGCAATGTACAGCGTTATAAACAAATAATTTTTTAACAAAATTGCCATACTTGCAGTGTTACCTCAGAATCTAATGCTCAGAAAAATTTAAAACTTGTACACCGTCGATATCAAGAATAGATCTCTTGAAAGGAAACAGAAATCTCCCGATCAAATAAAAGCTTCTCTTCTTAAATTGTTCTTAAAAAGTTGCTATTTTTAAAAGGAAACCGTTTAGATTCTTCATTTATTAATAAACACTCATGCAGATAAACCAGTGTCATATTATTGCTTTACATGATTGCGAAAGCTTTATGTAGCATTATTAAAATAATTTGTTGTTAATAATTTCTTTTTATAAATTGTTTAAAACACCTGATATAAATAATAAACCTCAATAACCAGAATTGACATACATTTGTTTTATCAATCCATAACACATGATCAAACTTTTCACTTTGGTGATATTTTTTCGTACGACGAGCCATTAGTTATTTATGGCCTTATGAATAATGTCTTTTTTATGAACATACCCTCCTCTAAAAGCCACAATTTTCAAGTTATGAGCGATTACCTTTTTTACATCCTTAATTTTACTATAAAGAATGTAATTATCTTAGGTAGTATTTTTGATATCTGCGCCTTATTGTTTATAACTATTGTTATTAACAAAATCGTTAAATTGTGGGTCCGGATGCAATAAGGGCACATAAAATTTTTTCGTGCGAAAACGAAGTCCCCTGGAGGCTTTAGAAAAAATTCTCGAATTTTAATTTTCAA
>NC_046662.1:33470285-33471662 GCF_010883055.1 Belonocnema kinseyi | reverse complement strand
GCATACTTTGAATAAAATATTTGTTATCATTCTCTTGAAATAAATGTGTTTTTTTCTTGAAAAAATACCGGTTTCATATGTATACACCTGGTAGAATTCAAAAAGGCGAACAATTTATCCTAATGCCTTTTTTCTTGAAATCCAAAATATATCAAAAAATGCAAGAGGAGAAAAAGTTTTATTTGTGAATACCCTATAGTATAAGATTATTGTGACAACTTTTTGAAGTATCTTGTAAAATTAAAATTTTTAATTTTGAGAGTATAAAAAACAATGGAAAATCCAAAAATTATATTTTTTCATGCAACAATTTCACACTATTTAAAAGATTCTTAATTATATAAATGCATTGGCAAAAAATATACGTATATAAGCATATATATATATACAATTTATAAGTTAAAAAACGGTAAGGCTGCTCAGTAGACCGTATCTGTAAAGTTTAAATCATGAAAACTATTAGAAATGAGCAAATTCAATTTATGGAAAAACGATTAAAGTTGCAATAAAACGTTAAACAACCATTTTTTTTAAAGAATTCGCATTTTTTCAAACGGGACAATGAAACTACGTCTGTATTAATACCAATGTAAGTTATGAATTATCATAATATACATTTACGGGAATGATATAAAATTTCAGGAATAAGGTCAAGTGCGAAGCACGAGATACGTGTTGAGAATGTGTTCGTTAAGGCCGAAGGAGCTTTAACAAAAGAGAATTCGCCATTACCAAATTACTGTTGTCGATGTTTTTACCTTTAGTTTTAAAAAGTCTACGCCCAAAGATCTAGCGCATAGCGCGAGATTAATATATTATCGAGCGCGAAGTGCGAGCACCAACAGTCGCGCGCTCTGGCGTCCTTTGACTTTTATCGCGTCTGGTTCAAGGTCATTGGAAGGTCAAATCGAGAGAAAACGGTAAAAAAATCCAAAAAAATACGTTATAGGTTTTTGGAGTCGCTAATTACGAATCTGGCATCCGTTGAACTCTATCGCTTCAGGTTCAAGGTCATTTGAAGGTCATTTGAAGGTCAAATCGATAAAAACCGGTAAAAATTTTTTTTTAAATATGTTATAGGTTTTTATGGTCGCTGATTATGAACCTGGTGTCCACTGACCTTTATCGCGTCAGGTTCAAGGTCATATTTTTTTAAGCTTTTTCTCTCGATTTGACCTTCCCATGACCTTGAACCTGACGCGATAAAGGTCAGCGGACACCAGGTTCGTAATCAGCGACCCCAAAAACCTATAACATATTTTTTTTAATTTGCTAACCGTTTTTTCTCGATTTGACCTTCAAATGACCTTCAAATGACCTTGAACCTGAAGAGATAGAGTTCAACGGATGCCAGATTCGTAATTAGCGACTCCAAAA
>NC_046662.1:33468850-33470185 GCF_010883055.1 Belonocnema kinseyi | reverse complement strand
CGCCAATTAGCACAAATGGTAAGTTCCGACAGTGCCTACAAGTGTGCCTACTGGCCGCTAAATGGCAATACCGGTTTCATATGTATACACCTGGTATGAATAACCGTACAGAGAATTTTTGAATTTGAAAAAAGTAGTTTAAAAAATATTCAAAATGAGCCCACTTTTTGAATTTTTATCCAAAATGGCTGGCTAAAGAACTTGACCTTTAGTTTAGGGCACTTAACGAGTGTACGAAAGGGCAATCTAATAGATTAATTTTCTCAAAAGTTATCGTGCTCACAGACAGACATACACAAAGAAATACAGACATACATACCGTCTCTGATGAAAATGTAAAAATAATATTATAACATTTTTGGTACACGATTCTAAAGTTTTGAAAAATTCAAAACAATTTTACTATTTATTCGCAAAAAAAATGTGTAAAATCATTTTTAACATGGCTGAGCAAAAATAAAACTTTTTTGCATTCTGAACTTTTTTCGTGCGACAAACCGTTTGCAATGTACAGCGTTATAAACAAATTATTTTGTTAACAAAATTGCCATATTTGCCCAGTGTTACCTCAGAATCTATTGCTCAGAAAAATTTGAAACTTGTACACTGTCTGTATCAAGGATAAATGACTTGAAAGGCAAAAGATGTCTTCCAATCGAATCAAAACTTTTCTCCTTAAATTGTTCTTAAAAAGATGATATTTTTAAGAGGAAATCGTTTAGACTCTTTATTTGTTGATAAACAACCATCCAGATCATCAAATAAAATAATATTGCTTGAAATTGTTTCGAAAGCTTTATCTAGCATTATTAGCCTAATTTGTTGTTGATAATTTCGTTTGCTTAATTGTTTTTAATAATTGATATAAATAATGACCCTCAATAACCAGAATTGGCTTAAATTGTTTTATTAATCCTTGACACATGGTTCAACTTTTCACTTTTGTGATATTCAATTGTACGACGAGCAATTAGTTATTTACGGCCTTATGAAAAATGTATTTCTTATAAACATACCCTCCCCTGAAAGCCACAATATTTAAATTATTAGCTATTATTAGTTATTATCATCTTGAGTAGCATTTCAGATACCTGACCCTTATAGTATGATAAGGGTATGTTTATAAAAAATGCATTGTTTATAAGGCTATAAATAAATAATGGCTCGTCGTGCGGGAAAATATCACGAGAAGGAAAAGTTTTATTTTCTTCCATGGATTAATCAAAAAAATTAGCAGTCCATCTTTCTCAGTACGTTAATGAAGTGCAATGATCCGAAAAAGGTTAATGCTCATGAAGTTTCACGATTAGTAACCTGGACGTTTTTATTTTTCAC
>NC_046662.1:33449319-33468750 GCF_010883055.1 Belonocnema kinseyi | reverse complement strand
CCATTTTGAAGTGTTAGGGCGGAGTAGGTAACAAGGATCGGGGGTTAAGGAAATTGGATTGTAGGGCTTTAAGCTCAATGATACGCACGTAACCGGGTTTGGGGATAGAGGAAATCGGGTTATGGGAGTCTCAGGTGATGGAATTTTTCTGAGGTCAGATTCGGATTCAGCGCAGCAAAAACCTTCGGGTATAGTAGGTCTGGTCTCTGGTTCTGAGAATTGTTGGCCTGTGTTATTTAAAGTCGGAGACCAATCTTTGCATTTCGTATTACGCTGACCCATATTAAATCTTCAGAGGAACCTTTCCGGATTATTTCATTGGTTAAAAGTCAACACTTCCAATTTTTCATAAAAATTTCGAATAAGGTGAATAAGTAATATAAGAATTATAGAATTAAAATTAAAATTATTTTTATTAATTATTGATTAAAAATTAATTATCAATTATTAAAATTAAAGAATTATACAATTTAAAATAAGAATAGGTGAATAAGGAAAGTTCGAACAAGGAAAGAAAGTGCTCTGCAAGGCTTTAACTAGATGTCTTTGTATAATTTCGGATTTCACACTCCACATTCTAATTTTTCACAATTCATTGCTTTTATTTCTCAATTAAAATCATATTTTGAGGCGCGCTTTAATTAAGGACAAGCATAAGACGTGGATTTGCCAACAATGTCATTAAAATGTTAAACATATGTATTGAAATTTAAAATGTATCAAATAATTTTTTTTTTAAATCCATTCTTCTCAAAAGCTGCAAAAGATATTTGGATGCATTCTATTTTGAACGTGAAATATCTTCAAGCACTGGAAGAGCGCTGATATTTGAATCAAATTATTGAAAACAAATTTTCTAAAGAACGAATTTGTTTAAATTATGAAGTACCTTTTTTTATTATTCCTAAAACAATATTTGTTAATATTCCAGATGTAATTATAATACCGTAAAAATGGTCGTTGTGCAAAGAGAATCTTTGGAGAATCATAGAAAACACCATTTATGGGCTTTTCGGAAATATTTTGGTATTTTTCAGAAAGTTCTTGAAAGTTCAGGCATGTTCTAGAACACATAATATATTTTTGTAATGTAATAGATAGAGAGTTTGACAAAGGTTTTGTGTCATATAATGTTTAAAAATGTAATATTTGTATGAGTTCTACGAACTGACATCTGATGCGGAATTTATTTAAATTTATTTAATAATATAGATAAAATTAAATTCGTAATATTAGCCCTGACGCTCTATTTAAATAATTAGTTTTGCGGGAAAATTTCGTAATGAAATTCAATGCCTTATTTCTAAGCGAGGCTGTAAATATAAAAAAAATGTTTTTGTCAACATGAAAATTGTTTACGATCCAGAAAAAAGTCTAGGAAAATTTGCCTGCATTAAGAAAACGAGATTTTCAACTATATTTGAACAATAAGAATGTCATATTTTGAAACTTCTAAGTGGCAATATCAGTTCGAAAATCTGGCGTATTCCCCTCTAATTCGAAAAAAGAAAGATTTACCAACTGCGTCTATTTAGGCTTACTTTATTTAATTAAAAATAATTTTCTTCAAACGTATGCCTAAAAAGATGTTAATTTCCTGAAGAAATGAACTTGCTAAAGTTAAAACTGTAAACTATGACTCTCAAAAAGTCTCAAATTTCCAGATTATTAAGTTATAAAAAAATAACATAAGGATAAATTTGAAAAAACAATCTTTAGACTTTTATGTTTATTTTACATTATGCATCCTTTTTTTAAACTAGCACCTTCAATCGCGCGCTACGCGAACAGGTACTTTTTATATTTGAATGGGAAATATTTCTTCATACAAAATATAAATTTATATTTTAGGATGGTTTGTTTTTAAGATTCTGTTAATATAATTTTCCCAAATTTATTGATTTTTCTTGAGAAACGAAACAGTTAATTTTTTAAATAGAAAGTTGAATTTTTACAGAAGAAATTTCTGCTAAAAGAGATCAATTTTCAAACCAAACGGACGATTTTGAAAAACAGTTATATTTTAAATTAAAAAAATTTTCATTCAAGCCAGAAATAATATTTCAAGCAAATTATGGAACTTTAAACTAAAATGATGAATCTCTAATAACAAAAAGAATTGATTTTAAAGAAAGAAGTTGAATTTTGAACTAAATAGTTCAATTTCAAAACCTAGTTATTAATTTATCGCCAGAGAGATGAATTTTTAACCAAAAAGAATAAATTACTACCGAAAAATAAGGATTTTGAACAAAATTGAAAAATTCTCAGCAAAAGTTTAAATATATATATATATTTTTTAAACGAACAAACAAGTATTTGAAAAATTTCAAGAATTCTGAACAGAAAGGTGAATTTTCGACTAAAAAATATGAATTCTTACACAAAAAGATTAATTTAGTGGCAAAAAGGACTAATTTTAAATTAAAGTCAAGAATTCTCTACCAAAAAGTTGAATTTTCGAGAATAAAAGAATTTTTGTTAATTTCGAAGAAAGAAGGTCAACTATAAAACCTAGTTAATTAATTTTTCACCAGAGAAATGATGAGAGAAAAAAAAACATTAAATTCGAATGAGAAAAATAGATTTTTAACCAAATTCAAAAATTCTCAACAAAAAGTCTGATTTTTCACTGAAAAATATTAATTTTTAAACAAAAACATTAATTTACTACCAGTAAGGATAAATTTTTAACCAGAGTAAATAATTCTCGACCAAAAAGTTGAATTTTTAAAAAAGAAAGAATTTTTTTTATTTTTAAGAAAAAAGTTCAACATTAAAACCTACTTATTAAATGTGTCACCAGAGGGATGAATTTTTTAAGAAAAGCATTAATTTTCTACAAAAAACACGGATTTTTAACAAAATTCTAAAATTCTCAGAAAAAAATTGAATTTTTCGATTAAAAATATAAATTTTTACACAAAACTTTTTATTTACTACCAAAAAAGACTAATTTTGAATAAAATTCAATAATTCTCAACCAAAAAATTGATTTTTCAAGGAAGGAAGAAATTTGGTTTAATTTTTAAGAAAGTAATTCAACTTTAAAACCTGGTTTTTATTTTTTCGCCAGAGAAATGAATTTTAAAACAAAAAGAATAGTTTTCTACTAAAAAAAAAGATTTTTAACCAAAAATTGCCGTTTCGAAAATTAAACAATTTGTTAGAGACTGCAACTATTTAGTCTAAAGTTGACATATTCGTTAAAAATTCAGTTTATTAGTTGAATATTTATAATGTTTTGTTAAAAAATCAAGTCTTTCAATAAAAATTCAACTATTTTGTTCAAAATTCGTTTTTTTTTTATTTTGAAAATAAATCTTCT
This sequence comes from Belonocnema kinseyi, assembly GCF_010883055.1. NCBI lineage: Eukaryota > Metazoa > Arthropoda > Insecta > Hymenoptera > Cynipidae > Belonocnema > Belonocnema kinseyi. Next base: position 33,465,422 of record NC_046662.1, on the reverse strand, counting down.
CTTGCTTAGTAGAAAATTAATCATTTTGGTTGAAAATTGTTTATTTTATTTGTGGAATCAAGTACTTTTGTGCAAATTCGTTTTTTTTTATGTGAGTCAGCAATCTTTTTATTAAAATAGAATCTGTTTAGTTTGAGATATCAACACTTGTTGACAGTTTCATTTTTTTGTTTAAAAATTCGTTTTTTCGATTGAAAGTTGATCAGTTAAGTAGAAAATCAAACTGTTTGGCGAAAATTCGATGGTTTTGTCGAAAATTTTGTTTTCACTAAAAGTTATTTTTTTTATGTGAAAATTAAACTGATCCATTTTGGATATAAAAATTGATCTTTTAATTTAAAAATTTATCTATTTGGTTAAAAATCAGTCTTTTTTGTAGACAATTAATCTTCTCGGTTGAAAATTTAACAATTTTGTAAAAAAAATTTGTATTTTGTTAAAAATTTGATTTTTTTCAGAAAATTAATCTTCTTAGCTGAAAATTGATCTATTTCGTTAAAAAATTATATATTTTTTTTAAATTTTTTATTTGAGACTTCATCTCCTTCTGCAAAAATTTCATATTTTTTGGTTAGAAATGGAGCTTTTTGTTAACAATGAATCTGTTTTGGTGTAGGATTCAACCATTTAAAAAAATGAATCTTTCTTGGTTAACTTCGACTGTTTTGGATTAAAAATGAACATCTTTTTTTGGTTAAAATATCAACTATTGCCTTATTCATTGAGAATTCATCTTTTTTGGTTGCAAATTCATCTGATTGGCTGAAAACAATGAAAGTAAACTGAAAGTAAGGTGCAAGTAAACGATGTTATCAAACCAACGTCGCCCTAAAACGCCTTACGTTATTTCTAAATGCCCCCTGAACAAATTAATAAAAAGTAATAAGTCGACAAAAATTATTTAAAATATTCATAGATAGATCACGCTATTTTTATACAGCACCTTAAATAAGTTTCTTTCTAGAAAATAAATTATTTTGTAGCATTCGTATCAGTTCAATGCACAAATTATTTAAATCCAAGAGTTCATGCTCACGAATCATTTTTGTTATTTTGATGGCTGATTATTTATATTTATTGTCCCGGCATGTATGATATTGAAGTTTCCAGTAGCTTCGAAACAAACTTATCTTTAACTGCATCAGGTGTTTTCCGATCTTCACAACTCTAGTTTTTATCTATTATCATTTGAAGAAATGCATAAATTAACCAGTTTTTCGAAATTTTATAATTATTTTATAGGGATGGAGTTTGATAATAAATTAAATTTGATCTTTTTTCTTAAGAAATGTTCAAACAAATCATCGATTTTTCGGTATGTAATCGGATGCCTCGATCAGCATTTAAGATACCCAGATGGTTTTTTAAAGGTCTGATTGTTCGAATATATCAAAATAGTATTCCAGGTGTTAAAAATGCATATTCCTCTGAAAAGCAGGGTTAGAAACTGAAATTTGAGATACCTGGGTGATATCTGACATTCCAGGTGTTTTGAACTTTGAAGTTACCTTCTTCACCTTTACCTTCATCAAGAATTTCTTCCTAAGCCGCTATCATGCCCTATTTTGCTATCTCTCTTATCTCTATCTTATCTCAATATTATGTCTCTCTTATAGTCGCGCTTCAATTAATAACTATAAAACAAAATGATGATTCCGCAGTGATTTATTTCTTAATGATAATAATCATTTCTTTTGAACAATTAAATTAATTCACCCTAAGTAAAGCATAATCCTTTCTTTTTTTCTTCAAATAACCTCCCTAGATTAATTAAACAATATAGGGTATACTTTCTAAAATAAGGAAATTCTAAATAATAAACAAAATAGTGTAAAAGATTCGAAATTCTAAAATCTACGCTTTGAAATTATAACGACAATTTGGTTAATGCCGTTACAACCTTCGGTTCCCAGTTATAGTTTAAAACTAAAAAAAATCCAAATAAACTTTTCAATTGCCGGGCGCCAGATCTGTTGAGATCAAATAAAGTTTAAAATCAATTTAAATTATAAAACAATGAAATTAAATTAGGAGAACCGAAATATGCCTTGGCTGACTCAATCCCTCAACTGGATAATGGTAGATGGGATGGTCCAAATTTATTTACTCTATACAATTAGATTCTATGAATTCAACTCTACTTTAAATAATACACAAAATTAAGAATAAGAAAATTAGTTACATTTTATTTTCATAAGAAAATAATAGGAGACATAAAACAATTGACTATAAACACTTATTTCACTTAGGGCTATCAAGACAAAACTATGTGAAACAATCAACTAACCAACCTAACTATTCGTCATTTTTTCCAAGACCAAAAGAAAAAAAACGTAGACTCACAAAACAAAACAATGATAAAAATGGGGGGAGAAACAAAATTCAGCGCATAATTATCTGGAAGGAACAGGAACTAAAGTTAACGTTGAGCCGTCTCACAGAAGGGGAAGGAAATAATTTTTGGCGAAATATCTATTATCCTAAGAACGAAGAACAAATTTCGCAGGGCGTGAGTCAAAACAATTCGGGATTAAGATATATCGATCTAACACGTTGAATTCACAAATAAATTAATAACGAAATTCATAGGGAGAGGGTCACCGAACAATTTAGAGATATAATCTTATAATCTAATACATTAAATCACTTAATATTCAGTCACTAAATTCACTGGGAGAGGGTCAAGAATGTTTCAGGGTCACAACCATGAAATTCAACATTTAGCAGAAAAACATCAAATAAACAAGTAATTCAGTCAAGGATCTAATCTTAAATTCTCGTGTATCCAAAACTCTACAGATTCACAGGACAAAAAAAAGGCCACACGCAAATTAACAAACAATCCTTTCAGAATGTTAATAAAAAGGGAAACTATACCTCCGAAGTCTGGTTTGGGTAGACAGTCCTCGATGACTTGGCTACAGCAATTGATTGGATCTTTGTCTGACGAAAAAGTGACACGTGCTCCAACATCGTTTATTTCCTTCGCGACGAGATGAGCCCTGATTGGTCCATACTCCATCCTCTGATTGGCGTTGCTATGGAATTTGTTAGAAGGGGGAAACAGAACCAGGGATGTAACTTCAGCTGTTTAAACAAAACGCTGTGTCCAAAACAAAAAGTGTCCTTCCGAATATAATGATTTCTACTCATCTATTTCGTCCGTCAGATGTTAAGCTATTGCCCCAGACTTCCTCTCCAAATAGTGCCAATAACCAAGCCGGCTACTTGGACTTTATTTAAATTCGAATTAAGCTCCTAGCACCGAGAACGTCATCTGTCTAGATTCGAACCTGAGCTAGAGAGGTCCCACTCGCGTTGCCGGGGATCGACAATAGACCTAAAAAAAGAACGTTGATCTTGAATTCCACTCCCAGGTAGATAAGTTGAAGGGGGCGTCAATAACAATCAGCAATAATCCCAACAGCATTTCAAAATTCTCTCGATACATTTGGAGGTACCACTGGAAGGGCGGGAACAGGATAACACAGCAGGTTTAGGCGGGAAATTTCAAACGGATTGAGTAACTTCAATCGACAAAAGGCGTCCCAAAGGCTTCTTCAAGTTTCTCAATAGGTCAGGAAGGTTGTGGATTCTTGAGGATGGTTTGATTTCTGAGGACGTACATAATAACAAAATAAAAACGGAAAAAATCAATTCTTAAGGTAAAGGGAACTAACCTAAATAAAAGATAGTCTTGGAAAACCCTGCAGCTTGCGGATTTAACCAAATAAAATAGTCTTAAAATTTGAGCTTTGTTTAAATTAAATATTATTGACTATTAAACTCCGAAAATCAATTTGCTTTTGACTTGCAACAAAATTGCAACGTCACAAATGAGATCAAAAACATAATAAATTATTCATTGATTTTCGAATTATCATTAAGAATGTGGAAGCATGGCAAAGGCGCAACGCGGTCGGTCGACTGTTGACCGCAATCTTTTGTTTCTAATTTATTACATTATAAATGTTGTATTATGTTCTTGGTCTCATTTCAAAGCGGATATACAAGACTTCTTTTTAGAATTTTGAAAATCGAAAATTGGTACTAACTTAATTTTTCGTATAGTCACTGTCTAAAGCGTGCCTATTTTTAATCTGATTTTTTGGGTATACTGCAGTCACGCTATAAAAGTTGCAATTATACATGACGCTTCGAATTTTAGGCCTTGAATCTGTGTGCCAAGGGCAATCCATTTGAATAATGCCGTCAAAAGTAAGCGTTTTCGCAGACGGCAACAACGACAACGACAATGCCATTAATCCTATGAAAATCCAATTTACTTTCAATCTTTATTCGCTCTAAGTGCGCTACTTTGCTAACCTTTTTCCATCTGTCTTATTTCTACGAGGTGTGTTCAAAAAATAAGGTGACTTTATGGTTTTCTCAAAAAATATTCATTTATTCCTCAATATTTATGTTGTCCCCTTCAAAGTAATCCCCCTCAAATATAATATACGTGTGCCAACGCTTTTGCCAATCATCAAAGCACTTCTGATAATCATTTTGTGGTATAGCCTTGAGTTCTTTCAGCGATGCAGTTTTTATCTCCTCAATCGTTGAAAATCGATGTCCTTTCATGGGTCTCTTCAGTTTTGGGAAAAGAAAAAAGTCACTGGGGGCCAAATCCGGTTAATATGGAGGCTGAGGCATGACTGTGGTGCTGTTTTTGGTAAAAAAATCTTTCACAAGCAACGATGAATGAGCAGGTGCATTATCGTGATGCAAAAGCCACGAATTTTTTTTCCAAAGTTCCGGACGTTTTTTGCGTATCGCCTCTCGCAAACGGCATGCATGAGCCAACCGATATGCCAACATCTTCAGCAACTTCTCTGATGGTAATTCGGCGATTTTTCAACACCATTCCTTCCACTGCTTGAACGTTTTCATCTGATGTTGACGTGCTGGGACGTCTAGGGCGAGATTCGTCTTGGACATCCCCTTCGGCTTCTTGGAACAGCTTGTACCACTTATGCACATTTTTCTTACTTTGAGTAGACTCACCGTATGCAACTGTTAACATTTCAAGAGTTTTAGAGCACTGGATTCCATTTTTCACACAAAATTTTATGCAAACTCTTTGCTCCATTTTTTTTTGAAAGAAGAAAATCGCCGAGCACACCAAACCCTTCTAAACTTTTACGCCTCTGCCAGCAAAACAACACGAGCTATATAGTCAAATCTGTGAACATATGATCGTGACGAGTGTACCAACAAAACAAAACAAAAAATTTAAAACTTGAATGTACGTAGCCCGCGAAAATTGAAAAGTCACCTTACTTTTTGAGCACACCTCGTATACTACTTTCAAATAATTATAGTATTAATAAATCTTTCAAAAGAATAATTTAACGTCTAGGTATTTTATTACATTTATTACTCACTTGTGCACTATTTTTTACTATTATAGTACAGCAAACACATAATTAAGAAGTATTTCTTACGCGCTTCTAAATTAAAATTTCATTAGTAGTGGGTAACACAAAAATAAACAATCATGGTCTTGAGAAGCACAGTGAGAGATAATAGTTTTTAATTAATTTTTTGGTTGTCCCATTGCATTTCCACATCTTGAGTTGATTCAAATTGTGAAAGGTCTTACGAAGAAGGTGTCAATTATTATTTGGCTCAAAAATAACAAAGATTTTTTAAAATATAAATAACGTTGTTAATTTTTTCTTCATTTGGATGGTCCGTGAGAAGACTAGCACCGTTGAAAAAGATTTACGAAGTCTAACACGGCTCAAGATGGCTAACGAAAACTAGCACCGCTTATAAAGCCTAAAGAAAAATAGCAGTACTCGCCAAGCGATAACGTAGCGTAGCACAACTCGCTGAGCGGTAACGAAGCGTAGCACAACTCGCTTAACGCTAACGTAAAGTAACACCACTCGGCGAGCGATGACAAAGCCCAGCACAACTAATACATCGCTGATGAAGAGTAGGATTACTTAAACAGTACTGGCGAAACTTAGCATAACTTACAAAGGGTAAAATCAGTATAAAAACATTTTTTATGGTTTTAAAAGTTGTAAAAGGGTAGAACAGGTTTTTTTGGTACCTTTTCTGATATTTCAACCTCAGGCGACGTAGAAAACCATCTCTTGCCGCCAGTCAGAAAGTATTATTTTGTAATAAAACGAAAAAGGTAAATTTTTATCATACATTTACATATCAGATTTTCACTCCTTGCAAGATCAACAGTCAAAAGAAAAAATTTTGTATGCGTAAACTGCAAGTTGTACAAAAATAATTATTTTCAGTTGAAGATGCTCCGAAATACCTTTTGAAATAGAACGAGAAAATCAGAATTTTCACTTAAGTAAGAACCACGAAAGCTTTTTAATTTTATCGATATAAAAACCATTTGAAAATAACAAGTTGAATTATTCAAAAATTTTACACAAAACTCGTATGATTTAGATTTATTTATTAACACTATTAATATTAACAATACTATTACGTTTAATACAACGAAGTTGTTGCAACGATGAGAAATGATCCAGTTAATCATTTAAGATTTCCTTAAAATCGGAGATAAACTCATTTGGAAATAAATTTTTGTGCAACATTGATTATAGGTCCTCATTTTTTTTTTTTTTTTTTTTTTAAGCAAGAGGAATTTTCGCATTGTAAGCTTCTTTCAATTGAAGTGGACATAATTGCTCAATTGTCACATTTTTCATTAATACTCTTACTATCTTTGAATGTTTAAAATAGTCATATTTGATTTTAACATGATTACTTCCAGATGTTACAACAATTTCACGCAGCTAAGAAATTTTAGCGTTTTTCCAATTGAAAAGCTGTGCAAGTTCTCCGAAATAAAAAATGTCTTTCTGTGTAATTTGTTTGACCGTGTATGGAGTATCACCCGTATTAGCTTTAACTATCTGACGTGCCCGCTTATTTTGGGTGAATATTTCTGCACCTACAACATGATTCTCTATACATCCATGCATTGAATCACCTGGATATTGCGTGTGACCAACATCTGAAAATCTCTAGCAACAAACCAAATTTAAAAACAAATAATTAAAATCATTATTGTCATTGAAATAAAAATAGACTACTCTTTTAAATAACTACAATTCACACATGTAAAACTTTCTACGCGCGTCTTTTGCTCGTCAGAGTTATTCGTATTTTTGTTTACTTTCAGCTTATTACAAGTGAATCTATTGTTTTCGTTTTTATCTGTTGATTGATACTAGGTACACGCACATTTTGTGCGAAGCGCAGGATATAGAAAAACAGAGTTTTTTATATTTTTCTTTATTGATCGTTAAACGTTGGGAAATTTTTTAATAGTTTTGTATATTTTTATGTTTGGAATAAAATAAAAATGTAAAATGTTAAATTCAATTTAGGTAGGTACTTTGTTTAAATTTATTACTCACGTAAGCACCATTTTTCTGTAGTAACCCTCTACTGAATTATAATTATATAAGAAGGTGACAATAAAATAATAAACAATTTTGGTCTTGAAAAGTACACTGTGAAATAAGAGTTGCAATAATATTTATTATAGATAGAGATATTATTGAAACAAGCTTTTCGACATTTTTCGAAACATCCAGACTTCATTACTCGAGGCTTTATAGCTGTTCCTGCTCACACAACTCCCTCTTCTCCCTGTGCTCGTGCTTTTTCCACCACATTATTTATGGACCCTTTAGAGTTCCTAACTCTTTTTCTTGACAAAGCCTTTTTCGGGCTTTCGGACAATGGTTGTGGTTGTTGCCTTTTTGCTATTTTTTAAAGGAATTTTTTTTGTTCGAATTATTAACCAATAAGTTTTCAAACTCATTAGTCAGTGGCAGGCAATATGTTTAATTTCAATATAACTTGATGTTGAGCAAGTAGCCGTAAGCTATAACAACGCATTTTTTAATTGGATAACATGACAATAGAACATTATTTTATTTTTATTTTCTGCTTTTTATATTTGTATACTCACCTAATAAAGTAATATCATTGTAAGGCTCAATATTAGAGTCATTAACTTTGGTTGGATTTGTTGGTCCTGTTGGGTAAAAGCACCTAAAAATACATAATAATATGAGTGAAAAATCAGAAAGTTCATACAACACCATTCTGATTGAAACTAGTCAGCAATTCTCGGGATTCATGTCGAAAGTTTGGGACTTTTGAAATAGATCCAGTTATCGATTTAAAAGTCGTTTATAACAGTGATTCTTGGTAATAAAGTAACATAGGCTATGTTTGGTTGAAACGAAAATGTTTGTTAAGTATCTTCACAAGTTATATAATGATATGAATTATACAACTCTGAATATTATTATTGTTAATCTAACCTTTGAATTTGCACATATACTTACCAAGTTCGTCATCGTCACTCATGGCGTCACTCTTTCTTTAAAGACAACAATTTTACGAGCGTGAATAATTGAGGCAATCAGAATGACATATAGGTAAAGACCACTTGGAAATGGCCGTAAATAACAAATGAGAAAACATAATTTAGAAGTCGACTTCAGTTGCGCTATACCTAGTTGTCATTCTCATTGCTCAATTATTTTTATGCAATGCACAACCATGCATGTATTGCGAATGCGCACAGAGTGTACGTAACCTAGAATCCCATTTTCAAAATGTGACAGTGGGGGGGGGGGTCAAAAATTCGCCAAAAAACGGTGACATACTTTGTGAAAGTTCTCCAACTACTACGTTACATTGCTAATTATTCACTTTTGCTTCCACTTTTGCGTTTACCTGGATCGTCTCTTGCTGACAATCCTGCAAGAAAAAATTTCTGGTTGATGACTCCGAGACTTCCATCGCGGTCTACGGCTTGAGCCTGCCTTGTTTGAGCCAGTTAATTCACCTCAACGAACTGATCCATCGACGGCTCCTCGCACAGGTTTACTGTATCGCGTGTCAGTACTCCCTCTATTGTTCTCTCTTTTTTGGGACTGTCGCTGCGAATTCAAGACCTGTCTTCCATGGGGATGGTGGCGGTGTGCGCATAGCATAGCATGTAAAGGCAAGCCAATCCTAACGCACCATCTGAATAGTGCATTTCCACATGCTGTGCGAGAAGATGGGTTTCTCCTTGTGTGTTCGATTCCGGTCACACGAGGAGAAAAAAGAAAAAACATTGATTGTGCCATAAATAAGGGCCAATCAAGACAAAAACCACATAAATTTTTTTAATACTCGAACACGAAAAAAAGCTCTATAACTTTAAAATACATCCATTCTATCATACCGTATTTTTACGAAACACATACACACATCCTTGTTCTAAAAACATCATAAATCGATTTCTGAGTGTTCAAAACATACTTCTACACTCATATCTAAAATCTTTAAAACTTATTTACGTGTTTTTTGTACATTAATGTAATCTAAATTTTGTAGTAAAAAAATTAATATTTAAGGTTTACGTCAGAAACTAAATTTAACATCAAATTTAATTTTGCTGCAACAAGTCGTTCAAATAATACCTTTTAATTTTTTGTTATTCAAATCAAATAATCGTCAAATTGACAAAAGTTTTTAAATAACGCAAGGACTGTTATTTAAAATTATTGGTATTGATAATAGACTTCGACAATACTTTATTACAGGAATTTGAATTCATCAATTCACACGCTTAGAGCAAAATTGAACAAAAAAACGAAACAAGAATGAAGGGAGAAGCTTCCCCCCAATTTGCTGCTGCGAAGACCAGCCTCGTGTAAGACCGAAAATACGCGAACACGAATCCGAGCTCGCCCGACTTCATGAATGACGATCTAATCAGCAGCTCCTCAAATTTATTCTGGCTTTAAAATCCTGAGTTATCCTAGAATCATCAGGTTTGTTGCGAAGAGGAAAATATCATTTACTGTATGTAAATATATACAGGGTGTCTAAAAAGTCCTGGGATGGTTGGATATTTCCTCAAGAAAATTTTTTTTCAAAAAATTGAAAGTCATTCCTAAAGTAAATTTTAACGAGAAATTCAATGGTGATCTTCATTTTGACCTTGAAGTTGACCTTCATGGCTTTTTGAAGACCAACTTTTTTTTTTTTTTAATGGAAACCCCCTTTTTTACATCCGCAATCGATAAAGCGGAAAATTCTACGTTCAGGTACGTACCCAAGTCGTAGGTCAATTGTAACGGTCAAGGTCAGTTAGAGGTTATTTGAAATTAACAAAGTTTTCCCAGGGGTCAGTGTAATTCCTGAAGTAAATTTAAGCGAGAAATTCAATGGTGACCTTCAATTAGACCTTGAAGTTTACCTTCTTGACTTTTTGAAAATCAACTTTATTTTTTCAAATAGAAACCACCTTTTTTACATCTGTAATTGATAGAGCGGAAAATTCTACGTCAGGTACCCAAGTTATAGGTCAATTGTAACGGTCAAGGTCGGTTAGAGGTTATTTGAAATAAACAAAATTTTCCAAGAGGTCAGTGTGATTCCTGAAGTAAATATCAACGAGAAATTCATTGGTGAGCTCTGTATTAATCTTGGTTACAACATTTTGAATATTGTAAAATCATAAGGAAATTTTTCATTAAAAGTTCCAGGTGTTCTGGTAAGAGTTCTGTTCCTCCCCGAAGAGTTATACAGTCCTATACCGTTTTTCGATACCTAAGTCATTATTTAAGGTGATACCACAAGTCCTATACCGTTTTTCCATACTATGGAAAATGTGGTTGGGGAGATCGAGTTCGATCTTATGATCAAGTTCGTTTGCTTTTTAACCGCACTTTTCGTAATGGTGAAGGGTTAAATCCTGTCTCAAAATCAACAATTGAAAGAACTGTAAGGCGCTTTATGAATCATGGATCTATCAAGGACCTTCGGGGAAGTGGTCGGCCAAAATCTGCAGAATCTGAGGAGATGCAGATGGATATAGCCCAAGCATTTGTTGAAAACCCACACCTTAGTTTACGTCGAGCTAGTGATGAGCGTGACGTTGCTCCTGAGACAGTGCGAAATATTTTAAAAAGCATTAACTTCCATCCTTAAAAAGTTCCTCTGGTACAAGAACTCATTGTAGACGATCCTGATCGTCGGGTTGAATTTTGTGAAATTATGATGGACAGAATTGATAGAGATCCTCTTTTCTTGTACAGTACAGTATTTTCAGATGAATCTACTTTCACTTTCAAAGGTGAAGTCAACAAGCAAAACTGTAGATATTGGTCCGACACAAATCCTGATTGGATGTTAGAGAGTCACACACAATATCCACAAAAGATTAATTTTTGGACCGGTATCTTGAATGATACATTGATAGGCCCTTTCTTCATCGATGGTAATCTCAATGCTTGCGCACGTGAAGAGCTTCTCAGAACCCAAATTGTTACAAGAATAAGGGAGATTACAGGCGATAATTTTCAAAATATTTCGTTCCAGCAGGACGGAGAAGCGGCTCCTTACGGTAGGGAGGTTCGCGTATATTTGGATACTCGGTTCCCTCAAAGGTGAATTGGAAGAAGGGGTGAAATCGAGTGGCCTGCTAGATCTCCTCATCTGACGCCTCTCGACTATTTTCTTTGGGGTTATTTAAAGAGCAAAGTGTACTCAACGCAACCGCAAAGCTTAGACGAATTGCAGAATTGGATTCTGCAAAAGGCTGCTTTGATTGATAGGGAGATGATTCGTAATACTGTAACTCATTTTTACAATCGCATTGCTTTTTGTCAAGAATATCAAGGTTTTTAGTTCGACCATCTTCACTAAAGCGTGAGAGGCAAGGGGACTCACGCTAATCAAGCACCCTAAAGGGAACAGAATTTACTACGTCCACATCGTTGTTCCTGGGCAATGCTATACGTAAACGTAAACTTCTTAGAAAAAACGTTGAAAAAACGTTGAAGATCATCACCAAGATCAATACAGAGCTCACTAATAAATTTCTCGTTGAAATTTACTTGAGGAATTGCACTGACCTCTTGGAAAACTTTATTAATTTCAAATAACCTCTAACTGACCTTGACCGTTACAATTGACCCATAACTTGGGTACGTACTTGAACGTAGAATTTTGAGCTCTATCGATTACAGATGAAAAAAAGGGGTTTCCATTTAAAACAACAAAGTTGACCTTCGAAAGCCATGAAGGTCAACTTCAAGGTCAAAATGAAGTCATAATTTTAGTATAAAATTAGTTTTTAGCAAATGAAAAAATAATTTCAAAAAATTGTTCAATTTTCAACTTTAGAAACGAATTTTAAGACAAAACAATAAGTAATAAACGAAAAATGGACTACTTAAATTTTCTGATGAAGAAATGGTATTTAAAAAAAAGTATTTAACGAAAAATGTAATAGTTACGTTTTTAATAAAAACTTTAATTTTCGACGAAAATAAAGAATTTTCAACTAAAAAATATAATTTTTACCAAAAAATTAAACAGTTAAATTTTAAATCCGAGAACTTAATTTTGAACAAAAAGGAAAAAATGGAATTTACAACAGAACAATCAGATTTTTAAACAAAAAAGTGAATGCACATATAACAAGAATAATATTCTACCAATGAGATGGATTTTTAACCATACACATACTTGAATTTTAATGAAAAAAGAAAATTTTTTAACAATAAATGAAATTGTTACATGTTCCGTAAAAAAAATAATAAAATACAAAAGCAAAAAATTAATTTCCAAACGTAAAGAAGAATTTCCAAACAATTAAATTTTCACCAAAAAGCTGAAATTTCAACTAAAACAACATTCTATTTTCACCAAAAAACAATGCATTTTTAAACAATGAAATTAATTTTCAAACAAATAGTTTTCTAAAAAAGAAAGAGATTTCAACACAATTAATTTGCAACAAAACAAAAAAACGAATTATCCATAAAATAGGTAAATTTTCACGACGTTGAAGTTTGCCACAGATATAGATTTCAAAGTTGTGTAATTAATTTTAAAAAAACTAAGAGGCACATCGAAAAAGTAAAAACACCTCTGGATTCGTATCGGAAATATCTCGATGTGCATTTTTGTTTTTTTGTTTAAACAATTTCTTAAACAATTATGCTATTTGTTATTTTTCTGCAATTGTTATAAACCAAGTATACATCGGATGGAAAAACCAAGTATGCATCGGATGGAAAAACCAAGTGCACCAATGCATACCTCTCGAAAAAATCTAGATTTGCATTTTTTTGTTTTTTCGTAAACCAATTTTTGAACAATTAGAGCATTTGTTGTTCAGAGCTGTGTTGCTCCATGTCCGTAGATATGGATTTTAGAGTTGTGTAATTAATATAAAAAAAACTAAGAGGCACATCGAAAAAGTAAAAACACTTCTGGATTCGTCTCGGAAATATCTCGATGTGCATTTTTTGTATTTTTGTTTAAACAATTAATTAAACAATTAAACAATTTGTTATTTCTCTGCAATTGTTATAAACAAAGTATGCATCGGATCGAAAAACCAAGTGTACCAATGCATTCCTCTCGAAAAAATCTAGATTTGCATTTTTTTGTTTTTTCGTAAACCAATTTTTAAACAATTAGAGCATTTGTTGTTCAGAGCTGTGTTGTTCCGTGCCCGTATATATGGATTTCAAAGTTGTGTAATTAATATAAAAAAAACTAAGAGGCACATCGAAAAAGTAAAAACACCTCAGAATTCGTCTTTGAAATATCTCGTTGTGCATTTTTTGTTTAAAAAATTTTTAAACAATTACGCAATTTGTTATTTTTCTGCAATGGTTATAAACAAAGTATGCCTCGGATCGAAAAACCAAGTGAACCAATGCATTCCTCTCGAAAAAATCTAGGTGTGCATTTTTTTGTTTTTTCGTAAACCCATTTTTTAAACAATTAGAGCATTTGTTGTTCAGCGCTGTGTTGCTCCGTGCCCGTAGATATGGATTTCAGAGTCGTGTAATTAATATTAAAAAAAACTAGGAGGCACATCGAAAAAGTAAAAACACCTCTGGATTCGTCTCGGAAATATCTCGATGTGCATTTTTTGTTTAAAAAATTTTTTAAACATTTACGCTATTTGTTATTTTTCTGCAATTGTTATAAACAAAGTATGCATCTGACTGAAAAACCAAGTGCACCAATGCATTCCTCTCAAAAAAATCTAGATTTGCATTTTTTTGCTTTTTCGTAAACCAATTTTTAAACAATTAGAGCATTTGTTGTTCAGAGCTGTATTGCTCCGTGCCCGTAGATATGGATTTCAAAGTTGTGTAATTAATATAAAAAAAACTAAGAGGCACATCGAAAAAGTAAAAACTCCTCTGGATTCGTCTCGGAAATATCTCGATGTGCATTTTTTGTTTAAAAAATTTTTTAAACGATTACGCTATTTTTTATTTTTCTGCAATTGTTATAAACAAAGTATGCCTCGGATCGAAAAACCAAGTGAACCAATGCATTCCTCTCGAAAAAATCTAGGTGTGCATTTTTTTGTTTTTTCGTAAACCCATTTTTTAAACAATTAGAGCATTTGTTGTTCAGCGCTGTGTTGCTCCGTGCCCGTAGATATGGATTTCAAAGTTGTTTTTACTTTTTCGATGTGACTCTCAGCTTTTTTTATTTTAATTACACAACTTTGAAATCCATATATACGGGCACGGAGCAACACAGCTTTGAAATCCATATCTGTGGCAAACTTCAACGTCGTGAATTTTCAACCATGAATGCCATCGTAGCATTTTCAATAACAAACAAAATTTAAAAGGAAAACGAATTTACCACCAATTTTTAACCAGATAGTTGAATTTGTCAACTAAAAATTTTTTTTAACCAGAAATGGAATACAAAAAGAGAATTTTCAACCAAAATATTTATTCCCTTTCTGTAAGAAAAAGTTTATATAAGTTGATTAAAAATAATCATTCTATCGACAAAAAAACTATTTCACTACCTTAGTCGACAACATAACATAAGAGCTCAAAGAATTTAAAAGTGTATTTAAAACAATTGTTCTCGTTCTTCCTTTAAATGCAAACCGAATTATTCATAGAAACAAATAAAAAAGTCCAACTTATTTTTATTGAATACAATCCTTTTTAGTTTGAATGTTCTAATATTATATTTTTTGGATTGAGTTTTCACCTTTTTGTGTTGAAAAATTTTGTAATTGGTTTAAAATGAACTTTGCTGTTAGAAATCCAGGTATTTGGTGTGGAAATTCAGCGGTTTTGCAAAAAAATTCAACTGTTTTGTTAAAGTACTACCTTTTGACATACGAAGTTTTTTTAAAGTTGATATTTTTTTCTTTTTGGACTTAGAAATCATTTTTTGTTGAAAATTGATTTTTTGAACTGAAAATTTAACTGTTCCATTTTTTGTTACAAATTTATCATTTTTAGTTGGAAATTTAACCATGTAGTTGAAAAATCGTCTTCATTTATAGTAAATTATTCTTCTCGTTTTAAAATATATATAAACTGTAGGCGATAGATATTTCTATGTATAATTGATTTCAATTTTCGCGGCAAATATGGCGGCATAATGTAAAGAGGGCGCTTTCTCTGTAAGAGGGCGCTGGGAGAGAGGAGAGGAAAAAGCGAGGGAGATCGTTTCGGGATTGGTGTCGGAGATCTCGTGCGATGAACACATCCATGTAGCCCGAAGATTACGTTTTTCTTTAATAAACTTTATTATTCCGACTGAGTCTGTTTTATTGAAATACCGGTCCTTCAGTCTCAGAAGTGGGATATAAAGATTAGGGCCTTACGGTTCTAATACACACAGCGTGAGTGTTGAGCTTTTTAAAGCCGATTTTGGTCTGGGGCGTGAACGCGATCGTGAGAGACGCCGCGTGTGATCACGTTGAGACTGGATTCGAATCGGCGAAAGTTTTGTGAGCTTCAGTAAGAAGCTGACGAGTTTTTGGGGAAACGCAAATACGAGAATTGATAAATGTGCTGTTAGTGTGAAAAGAAGTGCGGTATTCTGGACCTAGACTCCTCGAGTGGATCTCTAGCCTAGTAGTCGTGAACATTCGACAGTGTCCGACCGCATGAGTCGACCATATTGGTCTTTGTTCTACGGGTTTCTAGAAAATTCGAGTCGTGACCACGTTTTCAGCAGTGACGCTGACGCGAAGTGTGTTGGTACTTCTAACTAATTGTGTTCCCAGTTTAAGTGAATTGTGTTTCGCAGAC
>NC_046662.1:33447510-33449219 GCF_010883055.1 Belonocnema kinseyi | reverse complement strand
TCTCGTGCGATGAACACATCCATGTAGCCCGAAGATTACGTTTTTCTTTAATAAACTTTATTATTCCGACCGAGTCTGTTTTATTGAAATACCGGTCCTTCAATATATATATTTGTTGAAAATTCAGTTCTTAGGTTGTGAATTCCACTCTTCCGTTGCCAATTAATTTTTTCCTTGCTGAAAATTTTTATATTTGTCATTATTTCTTTTTTTCGGTTAATAGTCATATTTTTACTGAAAATATAACTATTCCATTTTTTGTTGAAACACTTTTTTTCAGTTGAAAATTCAACTGTGTGTTTGACAAACCACACTTATATTTTTTTAATTAAAATTAATTTCTAAAATTGAAAATGCTTTCATGTTTAACTTAAAATTTGTCATTTTTAGTGAAAATTAATTTCATTGGTAGAAAATTCATCTTTTTATTAGAATATTATTCATTTTGTTTGTGCATTTACTGTTGCGTTTAGAAATTCAACTATTCTGTTGTAAATTCGGTTGTTTTTGTTGTTGTTCAAAATTAATTTTTTCAATTAAAAATTTAACTGTTTTATTTTTGGTCTAGATTTTTTTCAGTTGAAAATGCATTTCTTTTCCTGAAAATTAAACTTTTTTGTCAAAAATTAGATTTTTTATCTGAAAACGTAACTTTCATTTTTGTTTAAATACTAATTTTTTTAGTTTAAATATTCATTTTTACAGTTGAAGATTCAAAAAGTTTGTGGACATTTTTGTTTTGTTTTCAGAAATTATCATTTTCAGTTGAATGTTCCTATTTTTTGTTAAAAAATTATTTTTCTTGTTTAAAAATCCATCTGTTGATGTTAGAAATTAATTTTTTTATTGATAGTTCAACTATTTTGTTGAGAACTTGATTGTTTTTGGGCTAAAAAATTAACTGGGTATTAAATTGTCTAATTTTTTGTTGAAAACTTATATAGTCTACTTAAAAATTAATTTATTTTTTCATTGAAAATTGAAATATTTCATTCTAAATTTGTTTTGTTTTTTTGCTTGAAATTTGGCCGTTTACAGTTAAAAATTCATTTTTAGATTTAAATTATTCTCCTTGTTTGAAAATTCAGCTATTGATTGACGCAAGCACTATTAAAATCCACTGCTGGCTTTGAACTTAAAAGATAAAAAGATGAAATTTCAGGCTCTACGTCGTATAATTTTCAGATTTTTGCAACAATTTTCCTAGGTCATGCTAAAAGTTGAAGTCGAGGTACAAAATTTTAGAAAATCTAGAATTTTTTTTAAACTTATCGCGTGCTGTATTCTCTTCAGCAGATGAATAAATACGTTTTTATCACTACGAGACGTGGAATTTCATAGGCTTTTCAACTGTTTTTTTTAATGCCCTATCTTTTTTTCGCTGATTTATCGTGTTTCAGAGCCAGCAGTGATTTTTAATAGTGCTTGCGTCAATCGATCTCATAATTTCTGACGGTAGTGTATTTTACTCTTAAATTCATGTCTGGTTTAAAATTCGTATTTTTTCGGGTTGGAAATTAATTTTTTGAACTGGAAACTTGAGTATAAACCAAAATTTGCAGTTAAAAAATGTATTTATAGTGATACAAGCCCCTTTGAGGTGATAGGGAAGAAGGACAAAAGGGGTCGCTATGCAGGACAGTAACTTTTGGGAGCGGGACAAGAAATTTCTCAGAAATGGTGGTAGAGGCACAGCATATAAAGTACGG
>NC_046662.1:33445644-33447410 GCF_010883055.1 Belonocnema kinseyi | reverse complement strand
TATCTAGTCGGGAGTGGTGCTGACTGAAAACAGATGATTTGGAGCGATTCGCGCGCCATTTGTTGGTCATTCTAAGGACTTATTGAACTACCCTCGTAATTCGTGGACCCTCTGGCTGGCAAATGATTAGTCTTTTGAATGAGGTCAAGTTAATAACTTTTTGGATTTTTCTCTTAAAATCCTCAAAATTGTGATTATAGCCTAAACTAGCATGAAAAGGGATGTATCAAAAAAGAACTTAGAGGACTTTCAATTTTTTTATTTTATTGGATTTAAAAAAAATATTAGAAAAATTCAAGTCTTTTTAAAAGATGTTTAGGACATTTAGAAGTTTGGAAGATATCAACGAATATTTGAGAAGTTTTTTCGAGTTTTATAATATTTCTAATACGTTTAAAACAAAATAAATTACAAAAAAATATTTGTAACTCACTACATTTTTCGTAAAATTTAAAAAAAGCATTCAAGATGTAAAAAACTTGACTTGAATAATCTTCTAAATTTTTCAGAGGAATTTTAAGAAAAATAATTTAATCTCCTTGAAATCTTTCGGAATTCCCTTAAAGCTTCTAAAGCTTATTTTTATTAAATCTTTGAAAATGTAAATTTCCAAAAAATTTAAGTATAAAATTAGACTTGAATCTCTACCATTCTTCTAAATATTTCTTAAATTTACTGGATTATTTACGTTTTTTAAAACTCTTTATAATCTACACTCTAAATTTCTTCTACACTCTTCTTTTTTCTAATATTAATTAAATTCCTTATTTCTTCTAAAATTATATAATATGGCAAAATTACGAAATAATATAAAATAATTCTGATCTTTTTTTAAATTTTCTCTCAGAATTCATTCCATTCCATTCTTGGTTGAAAAATAATTTTTTAAATGAAAATCTAACTATATGTTTAAAAATTGAACTATTCTGCTGTAAATTCGATTGTGTTTTTTTTTAAACATTTTCCAATTGAAAATTCATTTCTTCCATCGAAAATTAAACTATTTTAAATTAAAAATTTTGTAAAATAACTATTTTGGTTGATAATTTAACTGTTTTGTGGAAAATTCGCTTTTTTGTTATTGAAAAACATTTTTTATAGTAAAAATTAAACTGCATCATTTTTGGTTGAATTTTTTGGTAGGAAATTGACATTTCTTAGTCAAAAATTCTTATTTTTTGGTAGAAAAGTATTCTTTTTGTTTAAAAATTCATCTATTTTAATCAAGAATTCATTTCTTTGGATGAAAATGCATTTTTTCGTGAAACTTCTTTTATTTTGGTATAAAATGGTTAAAAGTTCATCTATTTTTTTGAACATTAAACTATTTTGCTGAAAAATTGTTGGTTGTAAATTTATTTTTTAAACTGATAATGTAACCGTTTTTCGTTGAAAATTGATCGATTTTGTTAAAAAAGTTTTGTTCTTTTTAAACTGATTTTAGAAAGTTTGAATTTCTGTTTTCGTTAGAAAGTTATTGGTTTGAAAATTAAACTATTTGTTTGCAAATTTAATTTTTTGCTTGGAAATTTAAATATTTTGTTGAAACTTTGATTTTTTGAGGTTGTTAATTATTTTTCAACTGAAAATTTTTGTATTCAATTTTTCATTGAAACATTATAATTTTTTTATACATTATACACTTTCCATTATACATTTTTAATTTTTTTATACATGAAATAACATAACCTCAAAATATACGAATATCAAGAGGCGCGCGATCTATTCAAATCATGAGAATCGTCCGCATCGAAATCTGGAAATAT
>NC_046662.1:33438682-33445544 GCF_010883055.1 Belonocnema kinseyi | reverse complement strand
AGCTCCAAGGAGATTATGTTGAAAAATAAAAAAAAATTTACCCAAAAAAAATTGTTTTTATACTTCATTCTAAGGACTTATTGAACTACCCTCGTATGTTCGCCATAAGTACACTCATGATGGCGGTTTGCTACTTCCCAGGCGCAAAATGCATCAATTTTTAATTAATTGCAATAAAACATGAACCAGGCCATTTTTTGAAAAAAGCGCTCTGCAAGGTTATACATTTATTTAGTTAGGCATTTATAGTCTTTGGTTGAAATATGAAATCAGAGAATTCAGAATTGTAGGAGAAAAACCTATCAGAGTAATACATGGGCTAATTTTCAAGTCTGAGAAAGTGCCCAATATGAACCGGTATACATCAGTCACGAACACATTTCTATCATTAAATATATAAGGTAAATATTTCTATCAGTCAGAATTACGAAAGAGATAGCTAGTAAAGGTATAGTGAGATATTTTTTAGAATATTGATTCACTTCCTTTATTGAGACAAAATGAAGACTGAAATTGCTATCGTGCTCCTCATCTTAGCGGTTTTCCCTAATACTATCGGTAAATATAACAATATTGTTCATAGAAACCAATTTGCAATTTTTTGAGACCGAGAAAATCCGGAAATAACTTAAAATATGACAACTTTCAAATCGCATGATATAATGCAATTCATAATAAGTTATATTTGAACTTTTTTTGTAGTGCTGAGTTAAATTGTTAACTTTTTCAATTATTAAATCATTCTGTTTGAAGAATTTAAAAATGCAGGTTTGAAAACTTAAACAATTAAAAAATTAAATCCCTTAAAATCCTCTGAAATCTTTTAAAATATTATGAAGTCCGTTTAGATACCTCACAATTTTCAAAATCCTATTGAAATTTTCTGACCACCTTCAAACTTTATAAAAATACTTCTGTTTCGCTTGAATTAAAATCTCGTGAATTCATTTGAAATATTTCGAAATCTTTTCAAATCCCTTCATGTCTTAACCCGGTAGTATAAATTTTATATTTTGTTGGACAAACAAAATTTTCACAATAACATTGTGGATCTTAATGATCGTAAAATAAGTATTTAATCCAGAAAATATACTCTTCGCTTGAAAATTCGGCTTTATTGATGATATCAAAAAATTCCTTACAAATGACAGCCGTATGCAGAAGGTGAAGGTGATTTGGGTGATTATTTTAAATTTGGAATTTTTGTTGAGACTTTTACGTAAAGACCATTCAGATATGTTCAGATAAAAAATTACGGGTGGTCTCAGGGGTATGTGTACTTGAATTTATGAAACAAAATATTTTAAGCAAATAAGCGTCACCCCTCCAATTTGTCTTAGAAATATTTGAAATAATTCCGAATTACGACAGAGACAGCGAGTATATAATGAAACATTTTATAGCATATAAATTATACAGTAAAATTCAACAAACGTAGTTTCGTTTATTAAGAGAAAATGAAGATTATTATTGTTATTGTGCTCTCCATTTCAGCGGTTTTCCACAATTTCCTTGGTAAATATAATAAAATCTATGTTGCCTTTTTTGCACATAGTGCAAATGTATAAGCCCCCCCCCCCCATAAAAATCAAATAGCGCCACAGGAGAATATTTTTAAAAATAAGGGTTGAAATTGCAAGCCTCGAACTCATTGTACATTTCAAATTATTGTCAATAGTGGCATAAATTTTGAAAACCAGTTTGAAAATAGTGTCTTATCCCATATCCGATCAGAGTACGTGAAATATTTTCGAATCTTTTAAGATATGCCATAAATGCTTTTAAATCCGTTGAAAACCTTTCAGAAACCACTGAAATCTGTTGTACAGATTCTCTCAGAAATCTTGGAAAAAATCTTTAACCTTTTTACATCCTATAAAAATCTCTAGAAGTCCCTCAAAGTTATATTTAATTTCATTAATTACCTAAAGATTTCTAGAAAGACGTTGGAATCTCTTGAAATCATTCAAATTTTCCGGATATCCTGGATACATTTTTTTAATTCTTTAACAATTTCTAAGATCTTATGAACGTCTTTGATACCCATTAAAAAATGTAAATCTCGTCAAATTCTTTGAATTTAAAAAATGAACAATTTCAAATCCTTTGAAACACCTTGAAATTTACATACATAATTATATTATAAATTAGGTAAACTCCCTGGGTTTCCCACAAAAATCAAATAAGTTCCCGTACAACACCCTCAAATTTATATCTTTCAACATTTATTCAAAATGATGAAATCTTTGAAACCCTCTGAAATCCACAAAATAAAATAAAATCCCTTGAAATCATGTAAAACACCCTGAACGTTTTGAAATCCTTTTAAATTTTTTAAGTCCCTTAAAATTTTTAAAATCCGTTAAAATTAGCTGAAATCGATTAAATACCTTAGAACTACTCTATTGAAATCCTCTGAATTCCCTGGAAAACTCTCGATTTTTTTATATCCTTAAAAACTACAAAATTTCCTTGCAGAATTTTTTTATTTTTAAATTTGAAACCTTAAACATTTTTAATCCGAAAATGTGTTTCAAGGAAGCTTCCAACACTTTTCAACCGAATAAGTTTTAATTAAATGCTGAAAAATTAAAAATTCTTAATTTAGAAACATTAGAAATTTTCTTTAAATTGAACACTTTTTTAATTAGAAGTTGAATTATTTGTATTTTAAGTTGTTTAAAATTAATAATTTTTTAATTGTTATTTATACATCGAAATTTATCACTTTCACATACAAATTAAAATTTTTTAATTTAGCACTCTGACATTTTTTCGATTCGAGGCTTTATGCTTAAAATAATTCATTTTCAAATTGTTTAGTTTTAAATATTTGATTTAAATGTTCTCATTTTAAATGAACAGTCAACCGGTGTTAAATATTCACAATAGTTTTTAAAAAATTAAAAATGTTCAAATTCCGTAGGCTTGAAATAGAACGTTTTAGATTAAAACAATATTTGAATAAGATTTGAAATCGAATAAAAGCATTTAGTTGTGAATATTTCATTGTAATAATTCTATTTTTAACTTGTAAATCTGTAAAATGTTAAATTTTGAACAGTTTCAGAATCATTTTGTAAAACTAACTATTTTTTCCATTTTTTTTTTTCAAAAAAACAAGTCTTCAATTTTAACGCATTCAATTTTTAGTTATTTAAGTTTTCAACCAGCATTTTACAATCTTTTTAATTGAAAATGTAGGCTTAAAAATAAAGACATAAAATTAAAAATTTCGAATGTAAAACAATTTAGAATTGCACATTGTACACTGAATGATTTCAAAATTTAAAAAGTTAAAAATTAAAATCAATCAATTAAAATCAAAATTAAAATTCAACATAAAATGGAAAACGAGCTAAAATATGATTATTTTATATTGTATTCCATCATTTGATATAAACTTTAGGATATTTCAAGTGATTGGATTTTTTTCTACAAATTTACAAAAATTCCGTGTCAAAAATAAATTCACAATAATTTCTTGATCAAGCAGCTACCTTGAGAATCCTAAAAAATTCTTTAAAGTCTAATCAAATTCCTCGTTTTTTAAATGCACTATATATATTCTTTAACCCTTAGTTGCCATTTGGGGTCCATTTTTACAAAAGCCATGAATTCTCAACGAATTATTTGCATTTTAAAGGAATTTTTAATTTAATATGTTTAATATGTTAAATTTTCAACGAAATGATTTTTCAACCAAAAGGATGAATTAGTCCCCACGAAAATTGATATGCTATCACAAAAGACGAATTACCAAACCAAAATTAGAATAGTTCAATTTTCAGATTAAAGAAATAATTTTAAGTTATAAAAATTAATTTTCAATGAAAAGAAACTAAATTTTAACGGAAAAGATCAATTTCTAACCAAGAAGATTTAACTGCAGAAAATAAATTTTTAAACAAACATGGCATAGTTCAATTTTCAGATTTAAGAAATAATTTTCAGTTATAAAAATTTGTTTTCAATAAAAATAACTAGATTTCAAACAAAAACTGGCCAAGAGATTAATTTTACACCAAAAAGGATCCATTTTTGACAAAAAAGTCAAAAAGACAAAAAAGACAAAAAAAGACAAAAAAGACATGAATTCTCAACAACGCATTATTTGCATTTTAAAGGAATTTTTCAAGTAAAATGTAGTTAAATTTTCAAAGAACTGAATTTTCAACCAAAATGATGAATTAGTCCCCACGAATATTGATATTTTATCACAAAAGACGAATTTTCAACCATACATAAAATAATTCAATTTTCAGCTTAAAGAAATAATTTTCAGTTATAAAAATTACCTTTCGCAAAAAAACTAATTTGCAACAAAGAAAACTAACTTTAAACAAAATAGTTACATTTTAAAACAAAAAGTGATAAGTTTTCAATTAAAATTGTAAACCCTAAACCGGAATAGTTAAATCTTAAACCAGAAAGATCAATTTTGAACTAAAATGATGAATTTTTAACTAAAATAATTGAATTTTTGACGAAAATGATGAATTACCAACCAAAAAGGTTCATTTCTACCAAAAATATAAGTTTTCATGTGAAAAAGATTATTTTTCAATCAAAAAATTTAATAATTAAATTTTTAGTCAAAAAATGAATGTTCAATCGAAGTGAAATTTTTTTCTAAAATCATAGAATATTCAATTGGAATAATAGTTACATTTTCAGTTCAAAAAACAACATAATTTTCAACCAGAAATGAAAAAAAATTCAACAAAATCAACTAAAATAATCAATATTTAACTGCAATAAAAAGAAGAATGTCTAAACAAGAAAATGAACTTGCAAAGAAAAAGATCATTTTCTACCAAAAAAATTTGAGTTTAAACAAATGATGTGGATTTTCAATGCATAGGATAGATTTTCAATGCATAGGATGGATTTTTAGTTGAAAAAAAATTTTCGTCCAAGTTGTTGAATTTTGAACACAAAAATATATATTTTTAACCAAAAATGTTAATTCACATTTTAAGTTGAAGGCATTAATTTTCAACCAAACTGATGAACTTTCATCTGAAATTATGAATCTTCAACTTGAATGTGTAATTAACTTTTATACTAAAAAGATGAATTTTCAACCATAAAGATAATTTTCTATAAAAAAAGGCGATTTTTTCACAATAAATACATAAATTTTCAAACAGCTAGTTTAATTTCTAAATAAATAAAATTCAATAATAAAGCATGAATTAATTGGAATAAACTGGGATAATCTTACAAATCTGCGACTGAAGATAAAATAGAAATCGCCTTCCTAAATTGAGCAAAATTATTAAGATAACGAAAACTTGAATTTTACTGCGGGCAGAAGTAAATGCACGGTCCATTAATGAATTTCCCTACCATTTCTCGGGGTCTTCTTGGTCAATAAAGTTCTCGGTCATTTCACATCTAAATTTTAGAAGAGGGAATTTTCAAATTATGAAGAAATTTTGAATTGGAAGAGGGATTTTTGTTAATTCCCCAAAATATGAATATTCTCCCCAAAAAAGATACAGTTTCAATAAAATATATACATTTTCAACTAAAAAATATAAATTTGCAATCCAAAACTAGAATAGTTCAATTTGTAGTTAGAAAAGTAAATTTTAAATAACAAAAACGAGTTTTCAGCAAAATTTATTTATTTTGAACTGAAAATATAAATTTTCAAGTAAAAATGGAATGATTACCTCTTCAGTTAAAAAAAAAACATTTTCAAATAAAAAGAAATGAATTTTCAATCAAAGAAATTCATTTTTAATCACAGTGATGAGTTTTCAACCGAAAATATGCATTTTTGACCAAATAGTGAAATTTTTAACCCAAAATATGAATTTTCTATGAAAAAAAAATTTAACTCAATATTCTTTTTTCAAATAAAGAAATAAATTCCCAAAAAAAAATAGAATAGCTAAGTTTTCAACAAAACAGGACATTTTTTAACGAAAAATATTACATTTCTATGAAAATATGTTAATTTTCCCCAATAAATAAAATAGTTCAAGTATATTTTCAACCACAATGAGTAATCTTGAAATAAAAAAAAAATTAATTTTAACCAAATATGTACATGAATTTTCAACTAAAAAGATAAATTTTCTACAAAGAATACAATACTTACATTTTTAGTGATTAAAATAAATTTTGAACACAAAAAGAAATGTTTTTTCAACAAAATAGTTTAATTTTCAACCCCAGAAATGAATTTTTAACCAATAATTATGAAGTTTCAACTGAAAAGAGTATTCTGCCACCAAAAAAATTTTTTAACAAATACTTGATTTTTTACCTAAAACAGGTAAATTTTAAACTTTAGGCTTAAAATTTTAAGAAAAAACTCATTTTGAACCAAAAAGATCAATTGTCTACCAAAATAGACGAATTTTTTACAAAATACATGAAATTTCAACCAACTTTTTAAATTTTTAAGGAATTTTTAACCAAAAAGAGGACTTTTCAACTTAAGAATATAAATTTTTAATCAAACATTTACGAGTTAAATTTGCAGTTAAAACAGTTAATTTTCAAATAGAAAAAAAACATCATTTTAAAAAATAATTAAATTTTGAACAAAAAAACAAAGGATTGTCAACTAAAATGATGAATCATCTACCAAACAAATTAATTTTTAACAAAGTACGTGGGTGGATCAAATATAAACCGGAATTTTACAAATACTTTTCTTAGCCAATCGCAAGCACTCTCACAGTGTAGGTTCTTGTAATGTAGTGTATTAGGAGTGGGTAAAACGCTTGGTAGGCTGTTTGAACTTTGACTCAGTCAATTCGTCAGTACAGCTATGAGTGAGCAACAGGTTCCAGCGTCCGTTGCACAACGGGTTATAATAAAGTTTTTAACTAAAGAAGGCGTT
>NC_046662.1:33407194-33438582 GCF_010883055.1 Belonocnema kinseyi | reverse complement strand
AGACTATGTAGAAAAATAATCAATAGTATTTTTGTATTGTTTTATAAATAAATAAATATTAAAAAAGAATTCCGGTTAATATTTGATTCACCCTCGTAGTTCCACTTTCAACTAAGTAATTGAATTTTCAACAAAAAATTATGAATACTCAACTAAAAACGTGATATTTGATATTTCGACCATAAAGGATTTTAATTTTATACCAAAAATAGTTGAATTCAACCAAAAAAGATGAGTTTTCAACAAAATAGTTTGAACCTTTCATTAAAAGACATTAATGTTCAACTAATGAAAGCACTCTTCGACTAAAAAAGACGCATTTCCAACAAATAGTTGAATTTTCTACTAAAACAGATAAAATTTATACTAAAAATAAAAAAATTTAATTCCTAGTAAAAAACTTGATTTTAAATCAAATTTATGTCAATTTTGAAGGTAACAGTATAATTTTCAACCAAGAAGATTAAACTTCTATAAAAAAGATCAATTTTCTAAAAAAAAATTAAACAAATACATTTTCAGTTAAAAAATTAATTCTAAATAAAAAAAAACTCATTTTTAGCCAAGAAGATCAATTTTCAATCAATAAGATGAATTTTCTAGCAAAATAGACGATTTTTTTTACAAGATACATGAATTTTAAACCAAATATTTGAATTTTTAAAGGAATTTTCAAGGAAAAAGAAGTATTTTTAGCTTAAGTTTTCAACAAAAGAGTTTGAATCCTCGACCAAAAGTGATTAATTTTCAACCAAATAGTTGCGATTATTATCCATAAAAATAAATTTAACTATTTAACCTCCAATAATCGAATTAATGTGCAGAAGTCCTGAAAATAAAACCAAGAATCCAATACTCAAATTTAGAAAACCACCAAATTTACTATTGTTTCTATCGAAATTTGAAAAAGATAAAAAAATTTTTATTGAAAAAGAAAAGAAAAAAATTTATTTTTTGGACAAAAATAGAAAAGAGAAAAGAAAAATGAAAAGGCAACCAAACAAATTTCCTTCCTTCTCTTTTTTTGCTTTACTCTTTTTTATTTTTATTATTATAAAATCAAATAAAAAATAAAAATTTGTAAAAAATAATCAGCAACGTTTCATCACTCATACAGCAGCCTTATCAAGGCAAGAAATTTAAATTAAATAAATAACATAAAAAAACAAAAAGAAAAAATACCGGTGCAGGCTGGAACAGCAACAAAATCACTCTTCGCGGGTGTCAGGAAGTAGAGCATCGTGATTTTGTTGCTCTTCCTGTCTGCTTGGGTATTTTATTTTTTTTATTTTATTTTAAAAAATTCTTCTGGCCTTGATAAGGTTATTATTATATTACGTTGGTTATTATTTATTAGAAATGTTTTTTTATTGTGATTTCATAATAATAAAAATAAAAAAGAAGCAAGAAAGAAAAAAGAGAGAAGGAAGGGGATTTTGTTGGTTGCCTTCTCATTTTTCTTTTTTATTTTTGTCAAAAAAATAAATTTTTTTCTTTTCTTTTTCACGAATAAATGGGTATCTTCTTCAAATTTCAATAGGATATATATATATAATCACATTTGGGAAATTTTAACGGGCGTCGATGCTAAATTCTTTTCTCGTAGAAAGATAGTAATGCATATTTTTTATTTTGAAATAAAATTATTTTTAGTGCATTGTGAAGTTTTTTGAAGTTTTCTCTTGATGTACGACTTAAAATAGAACATTTTAAACAGAATCTTCAGATTGCCCTACGACAATAATTTTGACCTTGAAAAGATTTCAACAAATTAAAAATAAAATGTAGATTTTTAAAGATTTAAAACAATAAATTTCATAGCTGCTGAAGAATTTTTCAAAGTTTCGAAAAAACAAAGCAAAAAGTCCTTACGTTTATGGAGGGATTTATAATAATTTTTTAATATGAAACATTAACTGTGAAAGAATATTAAATAACATTTCCAAAAAATGCGTGCATGTAACGGCTTCAGTTAAAAATTCATTATTCAGCAACTATTCATTTCTCTACTTTGACATTTTCACAGTATATTCTGGAATGTGTTAGGAATATTAATCCACAAAAATGTGAAAAAATTATGTCCTTTTTTAGCAATATCTATTTGTTTATGAGAATGCCTAATTTATTTAAGAAAATTCAATGGAGCAATGCATTTCGAAGTTCGGGATCAACCGCATATTAAATAGAATGTTTGAGATTTTTTTGATAAATATTTTTTCAGTTATAAAAAACTTAAGACAATCACTTTTTTTAAAATGATCATTTTCAAACATTTATTTCTCGGAAATGTTGCATATCATATTGAAATAAAAAATACGTATTAAATATTTTTCAACAAGGAACGAAAAAGATATATATATTTAATGCAAAAAAAAATTATAAGGTAAACAAGGTGGCCGTTTTAATCATAGAAAAAAATTTCCTGTTATTTCCCGGTTCGCAAACATTTTTCACGGTAAATAATATTTAAAAAATTGAACTAAACTGCAAATGAACACACTCAAAGTGAAAATCTTGCAACCTAAACTTTTAAAATTAAAGTCAAAATGTTGTTTCATTCAACAATTTTGTATTCAAATGCTCAATAATTTACACGTATAAAATGGAAACCACTAACACTTTTAAAATGAACAATTTTAAATTAAATGTAGTTGAACTGCCAAATAAATTTTTTTTATAAATTGTACAGTTCAAAGATTCAGATTCAGTTCCAAAAATATAAATCCACAGAATTGATTAAAAAGTGAAAATTTCTCTGTTTAAATCTGAAATTTTAGTTCTTTTAAAAAAGATCCCTGTTCAAATACAGAATGTTAATACTTTTCAAAAAGTGACCATGTAAACTCATTGTAAGAATTAGATTCTTTTTGTAAATTTCCCTGTTCCAATCCATGATTAATTTTTTTCAATACTACGCTTTAACACAAAATAATATTTTTGTAAGAAATATTTAATGATTTACTAAAAATTTGATTCAACCAAATCTTTCAAAAAAAATTAGTTGAAAACTCAAGCAAAGAAGAATGATTTTTAACCAAAAAGTTGCATTTTAATTTTTAAAAATTATGTTTCTTCTGAAACGGATCAAGTTTTAAATCAAAAAGATGAAATTTTTCTTAAACCAGATGGATTTTTAATTACATAAAAACAAATTTTTAAAAATAGTTTAATTTTCATCCAGAAAATATTTCAGATCTTTTTTCAACACCCAAATATTATATTTACACAGTAGAATTTTCCACAAAAAATTATGACTTTTTAACAACATTGTGGAATTTTTAAACAAACAGTTGAATTCTTATCCAATAAAGATTACATTTTGCCAAAGCATGTAAATTTTTAAATAAAAAAAAACAAACTTTCAAAAAAGAGTTAAATTTTCAACCGAAAAGTTACAGTTTTATTCAAGGAAAATTCTCAAAGAAGATGCCAGTTAAATTTCTAACACCAAATGACCAGAATAAGAATTGTAAACAATTTGTAACCAAAATGGATATATTTTTAAGAAAATAATTAAATTTTCAACCAAATAATAAAACTTGTAAATAAAAGGATAATCTTTAGAAGAATGTTGTGGCGAATTTAAATTCGAGTTTCTTCAACTTAAAATAAGATTTATCAATTTTAAACGCTTTGAATTAGAAACGATAGAATTTCAACTCCTTTCTAATAAAATTGTCAATTAAAAAAAAATTTAGCTTGCAATTTTTCAATTTGGAACGCTTTTAATTAGAAATAATACAGTTTTAATTCCTTTGAAATTTAAATGATTGAAGTTTTAGAATTGTATTCGGAAAATATTTCATTTTTAATGTTTTGTACTCGTCCTATTTTCGAAATTTTATTTTAATCTTAAGGGCATGTGACACAGCTAAATACCTATATTACCAACGACAGTTTTTCAGTTCACTGAATGTTTTTTTGAACCTAAGAACTTTTTTTGTAAATAAAATATCGACCTGAAACTTTGGGAAATGTATTAGAGTACAATAAAGTACGTTTAGGTACTGCATTTTGGTAGGAACTTCACTGAAAATTATTTCATCTTTTTTCTGAACCTCAACATTTTTTGAACGTTCGAACTTTTTTTATACATAAAATATCGGTCTCAAACTTTGAGAAATGCAAAAGTCGGAAGAAAACTTCGTTTAACTACAAAGCTTAATAATAAAAGATGTAAAAAAATATAGTTCAACAATCAATTCTAACGGCATCAGCCGGTAACCTTGTACACGAAAATACGAAACCTGGCGGCCACTAGACGAGGCTCTAGAGGGTTCGTATTTTCGTGTACAACGTTACCGGCTGATGCCGTTGGAATTGATTGTTAAAATTTTTTTTTTACATCTTTTATTATTAAACTTTGTACTTTAACGTAGTTTTCTTTCGGTTCTTGCATTTCTCAAAGTTTGAGACCGATATTTTATATATAAAAAAAGTTCGAACGTTCAAAAAATTTTGAGGTTCAGAAAAAAGATGAAGTAATTTTCAATGAAGTTCCTACCAAAATGCAGTACCTAAACGTACTTTATTGTACTCTAATACATTTCCCAAAGTTTCAGCTCGATATTTTATTTACAAAAAAAGTTCTTAGGTTCAAAAAAACATTCAATGAACTGAAAAACTCTCGTCGGTAATATAGGTATTTAACTGTGTCACATGCCCTTAAGGCCATGTGTTGAGTGGGTCACGTGACCAGATTCCTACCTTACTGCCACCTTTCTTATTTCCCAACTTATTTTCACACGAAGTGCCACATCGAGTTGAAAATTTGGAATGATAAATAAGAAGCACTAAGAAAGGTGGCTCTGTTCCTAAACTTAAATAATTATAAAAAAAGCAAACAAAATTATTTACAACAAAATTTTTTAATAATTATACAAATTTAGGAACAGACCCACCATTCTTAGGGCTTCTTGTTTAGTACTCCAAATTTTCAACTGGATGTGGCGTTTCGTGTGAATACAAGTTGGGAAGTAGAAAAACTGGCGGTAAGGTAGGAATCTGGTCACGTGACCCACTCAACACATGGCCTTAAATCATTGAAATTCGAGAAATTCTAAAAAAAAAAAAACAATTATTGTACTATTTATTGTGATTTTCAACAGATTACAGACTTAAATCTAATCTAAAAGTTAGATTAGAATTTGTATTTAAATTCCAATCGTCTACTATTATTCGTATTTTTTACATAATCTGGGCAATAGTTGTTGCTACAAACATTAATTAAAGTTTATTCATGCAATTATTTTGAAGATTTGCTTTTAGTGTTTAATCATTGTGTTAAACTTCACAAAACAATCGAAATAGTGAAATGATTGTTTTTTTGTTAAAAAAATTTTTTTACAGAAATGTGCGTTTTTTTTCATGTATATAATATGGAAATTCTACCTAAAACGATTTGTTTTTTATGAATATTTTTTTTAGTTTTCAATCATAGTTTTAAACTTCACAAAACCATCGTAAAAACACTTTTATGCAAAAATTAAAATACATCTTTAAAATTGTACCTGCTCTTTCTAGTTCAAGTTTTCGGCACCAGGTGGCGAAATGGTGGACCACCATTCCAAATTGCTAAACAGAAATGTTTGGACAAAGGATATAAATAGTAAAAATTCACAAGAAAAATTCAAGTGAAAAAGAAAAGAAAGAAAACATTAATTTGTTTACACGCTTCGCTTACACTTTATTAATTCATTTGCAATACATTAATTAAGTCTGTTTAAATAGCATTGCAAGGTCACCTAACGTAAACCTTCATTTTATACTATAGACAATCAATACCTCTATATTCATCGTCCCTCCTGTACGCTTCGTTACTTTTTAATCGTTACGGTAATCGAATCGTCGCCGTTACTGCCTTCGCTATTACAATTAATTATTACACTATAATATACCGTAAGATTGATGTTAAAAATCAAAATTCGTATAAAAAGCGTCGTGACCTAACAACTTTTAACTCTACCAGTTAAATAATCAAACACGTTTAAAAAAATTCTCCGTTTTTCTAGTCGGCATGTGCTGCTGCCCGGCGGCCGATTACTTAATGCGCTCGCAATAATTAAACGCGAATGGCAAATCACACGCAAACCAGAATTTCGGCATCAGAACCGATGCACAGCCGATGAAACTTGTAAAAAAAAAAAAAGAAGGGTGGGCGCGTGGGGTAAAAACTAGGAAGAAAATAGATAAACAGAAAACAATATAAACAGAAAAAACACAGTATCGTTGTACTTTAATTATTGCATTCGATTCTCCAACTCATTTTCTCTCGTCTCTCAAAGTTCGGACGCTGTACATCGTTTCTCAGAGGCGCACACATTCCGCAATTATTTCTCTTCTAGGCTTTGTCTCGGCATTAGTACTCCCTTAATCGTGCAAATACTTTTTCTTTTTTTTTATTTATTCTCTACCAACGTTACAGTACCAGTATTATTAATATAACCGTTATTATATTCATCGTTATCGGGGGAAAATTTACATCAACTAGGTACATATAAAACAAGACGTGAACAAAGTTTTTATCGCAGCAATACTCGACAAAAAGATCGCGAGGAATTTTACGATTTTGCTACAGAGTAGTCGCTCGCATTCGTTGCTTCGCGAGACATTCTTCAGAATCCGACTCAGGATCTCAGTATTAAAACATGGACTTTGATACGCCCTTTTTTTCTTACACTTTTTTTTTAATTGATTTTTTTTTTGTTTTGTTTTGAAAGAGAACCGTAGAATCCGACAATCAGCGCGTATCGTTTATAGCAAGTCACTTTCCGTTCAAAAGAAGAAAAAAAAACACGCACACGCACAAAAAAAAAGTGATTGATACAAATCCAGCTTATCTAAATCGAAGACGTTTCTAATGCCACTTTTCTTTTACAGATGAGAGTCAATTTTGTAAAAAATACCAAGTACCTTAAACTTCACACACAACGGCCATTCACTCAAATCCAGAATCGTATTTACAATTACGCTACGATTAATACAAGGGCTTTGCAGAGGAAAAAAAAAATGTCTTGTACGCGCGATTTGGATTTACGTTAAAAATACTGACAACTTGTGTGATCTAAAACGTTTCTCTTTTGCCTCTTCTCGCCTCGTTCAGACAGCCGGATTCCCTCGACTCTTCTGTACATTTGTTCATGATAGGTCACGGGAATCCGAAGCGGAAGAGTGACGCTAGAAACTTATGGAATGACGTTAATTTCGTTCTTAGGGCTAGATGAAATAAATCTCATTCGCTAGGTCGTAGTTGAAGAAAACACGCTGCTTACAACTCCCCCGTTTTTTTTTTTCTCGTGCTCGAGTTTCGCTGAGCGTTTTTCGTGACTGCGTACAAGTCTTCTTCTTTCCTATTCGACTATAATTATGCATATCTATACACTGTATAATATACATATTTATACACATATTATATTTATATATCTCTCTTTCTCGCAGTAATTACTTTGCAAAATATCTCTTTAACCGAAGATTCCTCGGCGCTAAGAACTATATAATACAACCCGGAATCTCTCCACATTTGCTTAGGCAGAAATCACTCTTTGTAATAAGTACATCGACCGGTTTTCAAAACTTGGAAAATGCATTTTCTTTATTCTTTTTCAAGAAATTAATCATTTTTAACTAATAAGAGTTGAAAGAGAAAGTCAAACCTGGCGAATTTCAGACTTTCAGTTGACAAATTGCGATAACCAAAAAAAGCTTTTCGGTCATTTCAAAGATTTTTTTCTTTAACTCCTTGACAGTTTTCAATTTTTCGAATCAAAACTTTATGTGATTTTCTTTTGTAATTTGATGTTTTTCTTGATTTTATATTTCGCTTCAAACCGGCTTCAGAGAGAAGTTTTGGGGAAAATATTTAACATGTGCGTATGTAAAAAACGAAAAAAGTCTATAAATTCACTTTATAAAGAGGTGCCAATTTTTTAATTTTCAAGTTCAGCGATCCCACTCTTTTTCGCGGTTTTCATGATTTATTTTGAAAATTATTGCTTTTAAAAATACAAATATTTTACAAAGAAATGGTGTATTTCAAGGAAATAAACATTTTTTTTAGAACATTTTTTCATGTCTTCTTGTAGTTTTTCTAATTCATCAAGTAAGCAGTTAACTAGTTTGTCTTTAAGATTTTTCTCTAAAATCAATATTTTTCGATATAAAAAAAAAACAATATTGGTTTAAACAATTTTCAATTTTTTTGGTATTTTTTTGTGAGGAAAGTTCAAAAAACAATTCCATTTAATAACCGACCTTTTTTAATCGATAAAATGCTTATGTGTTTATAAATTTACTTTTTAAATAAAGGCAATTTACCCAACACTAAAAAAAATTATTTCAGGCTCAAAAATGAACTTTCATTTCATTTTTTATGAAAAAACTGTATCTAAAAATCATAATGTTCACTGCTTAATCATGATTAGTATTCAAACTGTTTTATTTTCAAGGAGAAGCACGAAATCGAGAAAAAAAATTTCTGAAAATATATAAAATTTCTACATTTGTCAAAAAAAATTTTTCCACATTAATAATACTAATTATTTGACTACAAATTCGTTTAATTACTTAAATATTAAAAAACAAATTTTTTATTAAATAAGGAAAAATAATCTGAGAATAATAAAAATTATAAATAATAAATTTTCAGCAAATAATTTGTTTAGATTTTTTTGTTGAATGGCTAATATCGAATTATCTTTCTTTTGTAATTTAATCATGTTTATTTTCTTATCATTGACAAGAACCAAGAATGCCAAATTGAAAAAGTGGTCATTTTAAAAATAAATGTTTATTTATAAAAAAAAATTATGACCTTTTTCCTAAATTGGGTGTTACTTTTCCCTTCAATTCCCTAATTACTTTTAAAGTTAAATTTATTAACACAAACGCATTTCATCTACTTACTAGAATCTTGTTCATTTTCTAAAATTTTTTTCTAACCCTTCTCCATGAAAAAATGCACACACAAAAAAACGAAAATTAAAATTTTATTACAATCAAAATCGATTTTTTTTCGTAAACTATTAATTGTAG
Organism: Belonocnema kinseyi; assembly: GCF_010883055.1. Taxonomy (NCBI): domain Eukaryota; kingdom Metazoa; phylum Arthropoda; class Insecta; order Hymenoptera; family Cynipidae; genus Belonocnema; species Belonocnema kinseyi. The sequence continues at coordinate 33,429,552 of NC_046662.1, read as the reverse complement.
AGAAAAACTTTGTGTAATTCATTGAGATCTCAATTTTTTTCTCTAAACTGCATACTTTTCAAGGTAGGTATAGATCGTTATTTGAAAAATATGTAAAAAAACAATGCGATTTTCAATTTTCGTCAATTTTATCGAGAAATAATAATTTCAAGAAAAAATTTTACACACAAAAAAGAGGTATTCTTACAAAATACACCATTTATCTGAAGAATATTTTATATAAAAGCAATTTTTTTTTTTAATAAATCACGAAAATTGTGAAAATAGGGGTATTTTTAAATACTTTTTAAAATTAAAATAAAACTTAAAAAATTTAAATCTAATTTAATTTTCTTCAATTTTTCTTAATTAATTCTAAATTTAACGAATTCAATGCAATTTTATGAATACCATTGAATTCTTCTCATGTCTCTTAAAATTCTCTAAATGCACTCAAAAATTAATTTATTTTAATTTAAATTTTAAATTAAAATTTCTTTTATATATTTTTGTCTGAGAAACACAAAGGCTTAACCAAAATTATATCCATGAAATTTTTATTCCGTAGAATATACCTCATAACTTTAAATAAAAACCGAGAGAACTGAATTTGAAAATCAGAAATTGGCAATGAAATTTGCTTTTAACACACAAGTACAGTAAATGCCTTTCCTAAAACGAATAAATTTACATATTAAATCTTTTAATCCGTCACAAATTGATTTTTTATACAGGTTTGAAAAAAAAACAGTGAAAAAAAAATACCTAAAGTCTAAATTCGAATAATCAGAGACGAGGTTACGCAATAGTCAATTAGAGCGAGAGAAAAAAAGAATCTTTAGAATGACCTGTCTGTTAAGAAGAGAGTATTTTAATTTAATTTAATTTTTTTTTTTTCTCCAAACGAAAACAAAGAGAGAAGAAAACTGCGATTGGAAATCGAATGACGATCAAATGACAATGCAGCAGACAGAGCGAAATATACGAATAAGCGTATCGGAAACTGTCTGCCGGTTGATATCATGAGGACCAGCGCTATAACGCGATCGTGGCGAAAATAGCGTTCATCAGACTTGTCTCCTAATGACAACAAGTCTTCAGCTTGAATTATCTGAAGGACACTGACTCGCGTTCAGCTTTTTCAGTAGTAGAAGTGCGCAAAACTATTGCAGCTGTTGCGAGCGCGAGCTGAACCTCAGCTGTGTGGCTGTGGCTGCGGAGGCGGCAGTGGTGGCGGAGTCCCGGTGATTTCGGTCCAGCGAGTCTCGAAAAAGTTGCGCATTGCGTGGCCCGCTTTGCCGACTGGACTGTCGTCCTCGTTGAACACCTCGCAATTAATGAACATCTGCCTTACGTCTGCACAAAATTCGTCCCGCGCCTTGTAGCTGAAAGAGAGAAATAATGCATGAGAATTCGAGAGTGAATTCTCGAATAGTGGAGAAATTGAGAGGCTGCGATTCGTAGATTGGTCCAACATTCTACTCTGAAATAAGATTGGCTAACAAACTGAACAATTTTGGAAAAAAATATCTGCTTGGTTCTGCTTTTAGGCCATGGCTCACCACTTTCAGCAGGTGCTGACTGCCACGAGAAGTGTAAGACTGACAAGAAGTTTTTCTGTCATTTTTTTTTTTCGTTTTTTTTTTTTTTCGTTTTTTAGAAATCGTGCGGACGGTTACGTTCACGGTAAATTAAGCCTTGCCGTCGTTCACACCGAGGAGTCTGAACTTTTCTACTCGAATTTACGATACGTTTTATTACCAATTTCACTTCTTTTTAATTCATAAAATTAATCAATTTTTCTCCAAATTCAACCTCAAATTAAAGTTTTAAAATGGAAGAAAAGTTTGGAAAATCTTGAATGAAAATTCATCAAGAACAAAGAAAAACGACGGCCGAAATAATCCCTTTCTCCATTTTCTTCTTTCTCCTTTATTTTGTACAAACTTTAAGTAATGATTAAAAATTATTTATTTAAGTTTCTGAAAATCAATTTTTGTTGGTTTTATTAAAAAGTTTCAATACTTGTAAATGAAGAGTGTAAGCTCTACTTCGAGTTTTAGAATTTAAAAATTGTCCATTAAAAAATGTTGTTATTTTTATTATTTCATTCAACAAATAATTAAATATACCACATGTTTAACATCAAATATTTTTTTATTAACTTTATTTTCTCATTAATTATTATTTTACTCACTAAATGAAATATATATTATTATGTATTATATAATATATTGTTTCATTTGTGTGAACTATATGAATATTAATAAATAAAACATTAATATTTATTTTCATATTATATTTTATTTTTGGGAAGGTTAATTTTTTCCAAACCCTGCGGGAGTTTTAATGACAAGAGAGAGGTCTTATATTATTTGTTGGTTGCTTTCTAAATTTCTTCAGAAATAATTTCCAAGAAAAATTAAAATCATTCTCATAGTCGTTTCTTATTTTTGTTTTTGTAATGTTAATTTTTTGAGTATTTTGAAAAATAGGATTTATTTTCGAAATAAGTTATGTTTAAAATACAAAAATGATATTTATTATTCTTTTTAATAAAAATTTTGTATAATAAATGTATTTTTACGTAATTTTTAATCTACCTAAACTTTTAGAACTCAAAAAATAACAGCAATCAACATTTACTTTGAATTAAAAACTTGAATTATACTTTGTTCAAAAAAAGTAGTATATAAAAAACACGGATATAAACGATTGGTATATGTGAAAAATTAAAGTTGACATTACAGTTCGTTTATAGTGATGATAATGTAAGGATTCAGTGACCGATTTAGTAGCGTAGCAAATCATTTATTCAAGCATTGGCAATAATGGTCTACCATTTCGCCACCTGGTGCCGAAAAATGGAACTAGAAAGAGTAGGTACAATTTTAAAAATGTATTTTAATTTTTTTGCATAAAAGTGTTTTACGATTGTTTTGTGAAGTTTAAAACTATGATTGAAATCTAAAAAAATATTCATAAAAAAAAATCGTTTTAGATAGAATTTCCATCTTATACACATTAAGAAAAAAACACCTTTTTGTAAAAAATGTTTTTCTAACAAAAAAACAATTAAATAATAAATATTTCATGTATAAATTAATACAAATTTACTTTCAGTTCAATTTTGTTTCAAAATAAGACCATTCAAATTAGTAATCTGTTGAAAATCACAATCAACAGTACAATAATTGTTTTTGTTTTTTTTTTTCAAGAAAAATATTTGTCAAAAAAATTGTTTTTTCACTATATAAGATGTAAATTCCATCCAAAATCCTTTGTTTTCGATAAAGACTTATTTTTAGTATCCAATAAATAATTTAAACTCCACAAAAAATTTGTTAAAACACTTTTATGCACAAATTAAAATGCACCTTTAAAATCGTACCTATTCTTTCTAGTTCGGATTTTTGTCACCATATGGCGTATCGCAGTTTAACCATTCCCAATATATCAGATGAATTTTTGAGTGGGCCAAAAAGTGTAACGTTTCTCAAGTTATTTACAATGGTTGTCCATTTAGAAGCTTTTTAAGCATTGTAAAAGGATACAAAAGAATAAAAACAGTTTCTTAATATTCCTAGGAATACTAAAGAATTAATTATCAAACAAACTGATCAATTTTCAACTATTAAGATTAAATTTTGTTTACAAGAAAAAAGACAAATTTTCCGCAAAATACATCAATTTTCAAACGAATAGCCTAATTTGTAAATGCAAAAATATGAATTTTCAACTAAATTAATAAATTAATTTACAACAAAAGAGTTTTACTCTGAACCAAGAAGTTGATTTTTTTACTAAAAAAGATAAATTCGCAACGAACAATGTAAGAAAATGTTTACTCTAAAAACTACTTCAAGTACTTCCTTTGTCGAAAATTTAGAAAATGGAAGTTTCAAATTGTGACGAATTCTGACTTTAAAGAGATGCCCTACAACTGTAGATAAAGTAGAAATCATTTTTCTAAATTTGCCAAAATTATTAAAATAAAAATTTAAATTTTGTTACGATCAGAACTAAATTTGGTTGGCCCTTTTGATTACATAACAAAATTCCCGATCAATCCCCGGTTTTTCCCCGGTTCGAAAACTTTTTCACTATCAATGAAATAAAAAAATTCGAACTATAGAGCTAAGCAATTTTGCAATTAAAATCATCAAAACGGTGCTGCAAATCATATGCATGTTGTTTTACATTTATTAACATTTTCAATTAGTTTTGAAATCTGAATATCTTTTATACTGATTTGAATTCTTCACAAATTTTAGGTACGAAAAGCCGGATTTTGTTGGTATACGTAGGCACTTCGTTTAAATTATTTTACATCATCAAACATTTTGAATTAGTTTTGAATCTTTGCAGACCTTCTAAATATCTCTTCAACTTAGTCGAAATTTTTTTAGGAATTATAGATGTTTAATATTTATTATACATCGAAATTCAACAACTTTAGTTGTATTTAATAGTAAAGTTCAATGTTTAGTTTTTTGTTATGTCTTGAATATTTGATTTATAATTACCAATTTTACATGAACAATAAAATATAGGTAAATAAACAGCAATTGTTATTTTTCTTATTTACAAAAAAAAAACCTTTAATTACGAATATATTATTTTGAAGTTATTTTAAAATTGAAAATAATTTATAAAGTTTCAATTGAGCGTTTACATTTGTTTAACTACACAAAGAATTTGAACTGATTCCGAATCGTCTTGTAAAATCAATTATTATTCACTTATTAATCCTTCATTTATATTTCAAAAATCATTACAATTTATGTTCACTTTTGATCAATTACAAAGGTTTTTTTTTATCAAACATTGTCGATTTCAAACGTCACTAATTATTCAATTTTTCATGTCTTTAAAACTGTATTTTAAAATTATTTAAATAAAAAATTTACGCTTAAAAATTAAAATACAAAATGGAAAATTGGTAAGTGAACATTTTTCGAATTACGCACTACAAACTGAATAACATCATAATTCAAAAAGATAAAAATTCAACCGATTATTTAAAGAACTGTTGAAATCAAACTTGGAGAGAATTTTTTTTTTTTTCAATTTTTAAAATTCCCGGTCAAAAAATAAATTCACGGGCATTTCCCGGGTTTTCCCGGTCACATAAAATTTCCGGTCATTTCACGGTTTTCCGATTCAGGCTAATAAAATAAAATGAAATGAAACAAGATAAGATAAAATAAAATATAAAACTTACACAGAGTCCTGTAATCTCTTCTTAATTGTACTGAGATCCATGGGAGTTTTGATAATTTTCTTATAAGTCGGAAACTGTTTGGTATTGACTGGCAAGAGGAAAGGCCAAGCTTCGTCCTGCTGCTCCAGCTGTTCAAGAAGTATTTTGCAGGGCGCAAGTTCTCGCTGTTGCTTTTTCGTCAACGACCTGTTGTTGGCTGCTTCCTTTCTCGGCGAGGCCGTGGGCGTCGGTGGTTCTGACGAACTGACGTCCTCTGCATGAGTGTTGGAGGCCGTCGAGGGCGTTGGACTGCGACGCAAAATAACACACAAGTTAGCATAAGTCGCTTTTCGCGTGTAACATAACAGCTACTAAAAGCTTCTTGCAGTTACAGACGCGACACTCCGGCGAATACAACTCTCGATTCGTTCGCCCTAACTACCAGGACTTCTCAATCAATTATTCTAGATTAGCCCTGCGTTAGAGGTGCTCAGAGACGTTTCAGCTAAGAAGCAAGTGCACAATACTAAACGCAGAATCATCTAATAGTTCGGAATTTAGCCAAATTGTGGAATATAATCTAATATTGCGAGAGAATTAAACAACGAGGACAAATCTCGAAAAGCACATTGTGAACTGAAGGGCTGACATGTTTGGTTTTTTTTTTTTGTTTTGTTTTTTTTTTTAATCGTAATCACCTAGCTGGTGGATGATCGGAACTTTCACTCTCTCTGGGTGTGGCTCCTCCACCTCCTCCACCTCCGGCTACTCCACCGGCTGCTGGCGTTCCTCCTCCTGCTCCCGCTGCTCCTTTAGAATGACTTCTGCGACTACTATTTCTCTTCTTTGGTTGCTTACTGTGACAATTCGAGCAGTACCACTTTCCTCTCGGCATCTGCAATATTTCCAGAGTCAAAGTTAAGAGGGTGGCTGCAAAAAACTTCATTTTCGAAATTCCCGAATTTTGAGAATGACCAATTTCTCATTCACCCTGACTGTTAGTACTATTCAAAGACCAACATTTGAAGCTTATAACATTGTTAACATTCAATCTTTTATAAATGAAATGCAACAGTTTCGGATTTAACTTTCAAAATTTATGGATTTTAAATAAAAAAGATTACTTGTTTGACCATATACAATACATTTTTAAATCAAAATTTTTCAACAAAAAAATAATAAGCTTCAACCAAGATGAGTTACATTTTCAAACCAAATAATAAATTTTTTAGAAAAGAGTTTAATTTTAAAAAAAAAAAAAAAAATGAATTCTCATTCCAAAAGGAGGAATTTTCCGTTGAATTTTCGATAAAAAAAATTAAAGAATTTGAATTTTTAACAAAATACTAAAATGTTCTATTTACGAAGATGACTTTTAAAAAACGACGAATCAGGGTGACAATTCCCGATCATTTTCCGGTCAAGTTTTTCAATGTTCGAAGTCAACTAAAAGTAACATATTCTTATTTTCCACAAAACGCAATTGCAAAATTAATGAATTTTTTAATAAAATTATAAATCTTCAACTGGGACAGTTGAATTTTAAACCAAAAAGATGAATTTTCAACTAAAATGATGAATTTTTCACCGCAATACTTCAAGTTTAAACAAAAAATATAATTTTTAAACAATAAGATTAATTCTCAAACAAAATATTAGTCAACAAAATACGTGATTTTTCAACGAAATAGTTAAATTTTCAATTAAATATTAAAGAAGTTGAATTAGATATTCAACCAAATAATTACGTTTTAAACCAAAAAAAAAAAAAGATTTTTCAGCAGAAAATGAAAGGCACATTTTTTGTTAAAAAAAATAATTTTCAACCTATCTTATGAATTTTCAACTAAAATGTTGAATCATCATCTGGAACAGTATAATTTTAAACCAAAAAGATGAGTTTTCAACTACAAAAAAAAATGTTTGACTGAAATAGTTGAATTTCCAATAAAACATTTATTTTTATTACAAAATGATAAATTGTCCATCAAAACTGAAATAATTAAGTTTTAAGTTTAAAAAAAAAAACAATTTTCAACCAAAAAATACGAAGCTTCAACTAAAATAAATCATTTTAAATAAAAAATTAAATTTCTAGCCAAAAAATTTATGTTCAATCAAAGAAATTAATTTTTAACTAAAATTATGAAATAATAGTTAAATTTTTAATTAGAAAAATAATAATTTTGAACGAAAAAAAAAACACATTTTTTAACAAAATAGTTAAATTTTTAACAATAAAATTCTTTTTTATACAAAAAAAACAACTTTTTAATCAAATAGCTCATTTTGCAACCAACAAAATAATTTCTAACAAATTTTAAACCGAATTGTTTAACTTTGAACTAGAAAAGATTAATTTTCACCCAAAAATATAACAGTTAAATTCTCAGTTGGGAAAATTAACTTTTAACCAAACTGACGAATTTTCAACTTAATTGATGAAGTACATACATTTTCAAACAAGTAGTTTAATTTTTTTTTAAATATCAATTTTCGACCAAATAGTTAAATTTTCATTTTAAAAAACACGTTTTTAAAAAAGAATAGAATAGATGAATGTTCAATTAAAAATCTAATGCTTAATGAAAAAACAGATTTTCAGCAAAATAGCTAAATTAAAAAAAAAAATAGTTGAATTTTCAACCTACGAATATAAATTCTCAACAAAAAGTGTAATAGTTGATATTTCAAATAAAAAACATGATATTTCTGCTAAAAGATATACATTTTAAAACCAAAAAGACCAGTTTTAAATAAAAAGTTCATTTTTATTCAAAAAAGTTTAATTTTCAACCCAAAAAACACCAATTTTGAGTAAAACAGTTGATGTTTGAATCAAAAACTTACTTTTTAGTGAAATTGTTAATTTTTTAACTAAATATTACAATTTTTAACTAAAAATATAACAGTCATGAGGACACGATTGCAATAAAATAAAAAGCAAATAAATTACTAAAAAAATTATATATTGGGATGGCCACAAAATTTCAAGGACCAGAATCTTAAATTTGTAACATTTTAAACATCGAATTATATATAAAGCGGAATAAAATAATTTGAAAATAAAATCCCTGACCACAAACAAATTTTAATGTGAAAATCAATTAAGATTTATTTAGAATTTTTTAAATAAAATAAATGAACTATTTCCTTCAAACTTCGTTTCTTTTTGGTGGAGAATTACCTTCTTCTAAACTGAAAACTTATCTTTTATAGTTTGAAAATTTAACTAATTGGTCAAAAATGTATCTTTTTTATTTGAAAATTTACGTTTTCTTTTAAAAAATAGTGTTTTTTGTTAGAAAATTAATCTTCTTACTTGAAAATTCATCTCTCTGGTTAAAAATTTAACTATTTTGTTGGAAATTTATATATTTTTATTGTAATCACCTGTTTTTGGATTAAGTTAAAATCTTTTTTTATTTATTATCCTTTATAGTTACTTAAATCGCCTCTTATAGAACTACCCTGACTTCTGCAAGATTTTTTTTTTTTTTCAAAATACCTGACTTTCCCCGACTAATAAAATTCCCTAACTTTTCCCTGATTTTCAAATTTTCCTTATCCTACGACCAGCCAGTCAAAAAAATTATGATGTCAAAATCAATTAGGATTAATTTGGAAATTTTTAAAAATAAAGAAAGCGATATTACCTTTGGCATTACAGGATTGTGACAATCAGTATGATAAGCCCTTGGACATAATTCACAGAGCACCAAATTCTTGCCGACTCTTTTTCCGCAAACTAAACAGTTCCGCTCTCCCGTTGCCTTGTTCATACACTCGTGACAATACCTGCATAAACATTTGTAAAAAAAGAAGTTACAATAAATTAATCTCTTTGGGGAAAAGTGGATAATTTTATGAATAATTGTTGGAAAAACAAAACCTACCAATCCCCATCAGGAATGTTGTCCATTTTTGGACGGAAGCAGTAAGTATGGTAGCCGCGATCACAGCCGTCGCAGAGCAATAATTTGTCCTCATTGTCTCCACTGTGACAGAACTGACAATTCTGTAACATAAATTCTCGTAGTTTGTAAACGTCTTTGAAAACCCGGTTTTGCGTTTCAAGCTTATTATTCACGACTTAAATCACCACATCTATTTAAGGATCCAAAAGAAAAGTTATTTATTTATTATTTTTTTTTTTTTTTGGTATAATCATTTTGGATCTCTATTTAGATGAACCATGCAACAATTAATTGTTCTGAGTAGTGATGATGAGTGTTTTGAGTGTTGATGTTAGCAAAAGGAAAGCGTGTTAACTTAATCACAAATAAAGCAAAGCGAGGTATGAAAAATATGTGTAATGTGAAAATAATGGTAAGAAAGCATTTTTATAGAAGCAGGAATTTATAATATTATAAATTCTTTTGGGTATCAGTTAACCGGCATGAGTTTGTTAAAAAAGAAGCACAACATAAAATTGCAGAAGCTTAGGGATCGTCCATAAACTACGTTATCAATTTGAGGTGAAGAGAGAAATCCCCTTTTTAAAGAAAATCTCTTTTTCTCTCCTGTTTTCAAGAAATTTCCCCTTTTTAACGATTTTTCCTTTTGGTGAAAAATCCTACTGTTTGGTTGAAAATCCCACTACTTTGTTAAAAACTCATGTTTTTTGCCCAAAGATTCAAAAAATTAGTTAACGTTGAACTAATCTCTTCAAAATGTATCTTTTGTTTAAGAATTGATCGCTTTGATAAAAAAAGTAACTATTTCGTTCATAATGCGTTTCATTTTTGTGAAAAATTGACTTTTTTTAAACTGAAAATTTAATTATTACATTTCTAGGCCTAAAAAAATCAACTAATTGATTAAAAATGTAGCCTTTTCAGTTAAAAATTTACGTATTCTTTTGAAAATTCGTGTTTTTTGGTAGAAACTTAATCTTCTTACATAAAAATTCATCTCTTTGGTATAAAATTTAATTATTTTGTTGGAAGCCCATATTTTTTTATTACATTCACCTGTTTTTTAATTGAATTAAAATCTTCTTTAATTTAAATATCATCAATTACACTTTTCGTTCAAAATTCCGTTTTTTTTATTGAAATATTAGGTGGAAAGTTAAACTACTTTATTAAAAAACGATTTTTTGTGTAAATATTCATAAATATTCATAAATATTCATAAATATTCATAAATATTCATAAATATTCGTTTTGAAAATTCAACACTTTAGTAGAAAACTAAATTATACAGTTGAAAATGTATGTTTTCGGCCCAAAATTAAACTATTTTAATAGACAAATCAACTATTTGTTTAAAAATTAAACTATTTATTTGAAAAATTAACTACTCAGCATAAAAATAAATTTTTTGTTGAAAATTCAGTGTCGGGTGAAAAATTCAACTGTTTTGTGGAAAATACATCTATTTTGTTAAAAACTCTTTTTTTGTTGGTAAAAAATTCAACAAATTAGTTTAAAGTAAATTACTTTCTTAAAAATTTATCTATTGGTCAAAGATTCATCTCTTCGATAGGAAATTTAACTATTTCGTTCAAAATTCGATTCTTTTTAGTGGGAAATTACCTTTTTTTAAATTAAAATTTAATTATTACATTTCTTGTCTTATATTTATTTTTTCTAATTCTGAAATTCAACTTATTGATTAGAAATTAGCTTCTTTAGTTAAAATGTATGTATTATTTCGAAAATTCGTGTTTTCAGTAGAAAAATAATCTTCTTACTTAAAAATGCATCTTTTATGTTGGAAATTTATCTCTGGTTCAAAATTTATATATTTTGATGGAAATTCATATTTTTTAAATTTAATTTACCTTTTTTTTAATTAAATTGAAATATTTTTTAACATAAATATCATCAATTACATTTTTCATTGAGAATTCTTTTTTTTTGTCCAAAAATTGAACTATCTGGTGAAAAGTTGAACTGCTTTATCAAAAATCAGTTTTTTTTTTTAAGATTCATAATTTTAGTTCAAATTCATCTTCAGAGTAGAAAATGTAACCACTTTTTTTTAACTGAAAATATAAATGAAAGTATAAATTAATATTTTTAATTGAAAATTGATATTTTATATTTGAAAATTCAATTATTTGATCAAAAATTCATGTATTTTGTTGAAGATTCAACTATTTTTCTGAAAAGTGCATCTTCTTTAGTTGAATTAAACTATTTTTTATTTAAAATAAAAATATTTTTTCATTGAAATATCAAGCATTACCAGTTGAAAATTGGTCTTTTTGGGTAGAAAATTAATTTTCTTTTGAAAAATTAACTTTTTTACTGCGGTTTCAATTATTTTTTATCTATTTCGTTTAAAAGCTGAACCATAAGTTATTAAAACTGCAACTATTTTGTTAAAACATTTAATTATCTTGTTGAAAATTCGACTTTTTTTTTAATTATTCTTTATGGTTGAAAATTCTACTCATTATAGAACTCATTAGAAACGCGAAAAAAAAGTTTAGGTGTGTGTGGGGGTGGGGGGGGGGGAGCAAAGATATCCTAAAATTGGTAACGTAGTTTATGGATGACCCCTTATCTGAGGCTAGCTTACATGCTAGTTTTGTATTTTTCTACTGAATGTTTAAATCACGTATCGACAAGTACCTCGGCCTTCTGTTAAGCATTGTGCCTTTGAACAATAGGCACAGTTTTCTGAAATGTAAAACTGCGTAAGGATACAACTGATTCTAAAATTGTACTTAATACTTTCGTGAAACTGAATATTTAAATTTGAAAATCTTTAACAATAGGGAAATTTTATTTACTTAAAAAATCAGAATGGAAAAACACTAAATTAGAAGTATTATAGTTTTCTTAAAGTTTGGAGTAAAAGGTGGAAGGGTCAATGGTTAAAGGTAAAATGGATGAAATACAAGTCTCAAACCAAACTTAAAATCATAACACGGATGCTTCAAATATTGCCACAAATAATAAAAAAAATCTAAAACAAAGCTTTCCACAGCATTATAAATATTTTTAATATAAAATGAAATCCACTTCAAATCGGGTAGCATGCTTAAATTTTAGAATCGATTGCGCTGTTTTTTTGCAAAGGAAGATATGATCTGTATTTTAGCGGCTTGATAAAAAAATGTTGTTAGAGGAAGTTGTAAGTACATCATACATGAAAAAAAATCGAGAGAAATAAATTTATAAATTAAAATACTTGTAATTTTTTTAAAACAGTTATAAACATTTTTTGAAATAAGCGTCGACTCACTAGCTTTCAAAAGAACAAACAATTCTTTCGTAAACTATTTACAATTTAAAGACTAAATTATAGTGAAATATCTTCAAATAAGAAATTAAAAATTTTTGAAACAAAAATAATGATAACTTCACTGAATTGTCACTTGTAAGCCTCGGGATTGACCACTCTTCAAATCTGACATATAAACCATCGTGAAATCTTTAGAATTATTAAAACGTTTTTTAAATCTTTAGAAAATTTTTGAAATCTTTGTCAAGTCATTGAAAATCTTTTTAATCTTTTTGAAAGCTTTGAGATTTTTGTGAATTTAATTGAAATCATTAAAGTCTTTATAAAATGTTTGTGAAAACTATGAGAAATCATTTATATCTTTGTCAAATTTTTGTAATCTTAAAATTTTTGCGAAATCTTTGAAATCTTCTGAAATATTTTATAATCTCTAACATTTTTTGCAATCTTAACCATTTTTGTATAATTTAAAATCATCGTAAAATAATTTAAATTATTATGAAATCTTTTGCAATTTTTGTTGACAGTTTGAATACTTCTAACATAATTTATAATATTTTAAATTTTTGTTAAATATTTAAAATCTTGGTGAAATAATTAAAATATTTATGAAATCTTTGAAATTATTCTGAAATATTTGAAATTTTTAAAAATTTCTGAAATATTTCATTATTTTTTTATTCTTTATGAAATTTGTGAAACCTTTGCAAAATCTTTGAAATCTTTGTCGATTTTTTTAGAAATCATTCAAATCTTTGAAATATATGAAATCATTGAAATCCGAGAAATCCTTTTAAATCTTCTAAAACACTTTATAATCCATTGAAATCTTAGTGAAATAATTGAAATTTTTTGAAATCTTTTAAATCATCTAAAATATTTTATAATATTTTCAATCTTTGTGAAATAATAAAAATATTTTCTAGATCTTTGAAATTTTTCAAATCTTTTGAAATATTTCGTTATCTTTTAAATCTTTTCGAATCTTTGTAAAATTATTGAAATCTTTCTGAATATCTTCTGAAATATATTATAATCTTTGAAATCTTTTGAAATCTTTGTGAATTTGTTTGAAACCTTCTTGAAATTATTTGAAAACTTTGTGAAATCATTAAAACCTTCTGAAATATTTTATAATTTTTTTTAAATACTTGCAATATTTGAAATCTTTGTGAAATTATTGGAAAACTTTGTGAAATCATAAAAATCTTTGTGAAATATTTTGATGTTCGTGTGAAATTTTGTAATGTTTCTGAAACCTGAAAAAAACTTTAAAGAAATTTTTGAAATATTCCGAAATATTTTATAATGTTTAAAATCTTTTGAAATCTATGAAATCATTGAAATCTTTCTGAAATCGTTTACATCGTCTGAAATACTTTATAATCCATTGAAATCTTAGTAAAATCACAGTGAAATCGTTTATATCTTTTGCAATCTTTGTAAAATCTTTAAATATTTGTAAAATCATTCAAAATTTTTGAATAATCTTTCAAATCTTTAAAATATTAAAATTGCGAAATCTTTGACACCTACTGAAATATTTATAATATTTGAAATATTTTTGAAATCTTTGACATTTTGCTGAATTCTTTAAAAGTTTTGCGATATCTTTGACATTTTCTAAAATATTTTATAATCTCTTACATTTTTTGGAATCTTTGAAATCTTTGTAAAATATTTTAAAATTATTATAAAATCTTTAAAACTTTTCGAAGTTATTATGAAATATTCTGAAATATTTTATGTTTTCAATCTTTATGAAATCTGTTTAAATCTTTAAAATCCTTATGGAATAATTAAAATCTGTGAAATCGTTGATATCTCTGAAAAATATTTTTAAAAATCTTCTTTGAAATCTTTAAAATCTTTGTGAAATTGTCTGAAAACTTTGTGAAATCATTGAAATCTTTGTGGTATCTTTTGATATCCGTTCGAAATCATTGGAATCTTTTGTAATCTTTCTGAAGACTTTAAAATCTTAACGAAATCTTCCGAAATATTTTATAATTTTTTTAATCTTTGTGAAATCTTCTTTAAAAATCTGTGAATTCTATGAAATGTTCTGAAATATTAAACATTTTTGCGAAATCTTCTAACACATTTTATAATCTTTGAAATCTTTGGAAATCTATGAAATCATTGAAATCTTTGTAAAATATTTTAAATTATTGTGAAATCATTTTAAACTTTGTGAAATCATTATGAGATATTCTGAAATGTTTTATAATGTTTTCAATCTTTATGAAACTTTTTAAATCTTTAAAATCCTTGTGAAATAATTGAAATCTGTGAAATCGTTGATATCTCTGAAAAATATTTTTAAAAATCTTCTTTGAAATCTTTAAAATCTTTGTGAAATTGTCTGAAAACTTTGTGAAATCATTGAAATCTTTGTGGTATCTTTTGATATCCGTTCGAAATCATTGGAATCTTTTGTAATCTTTCTGAAGACTTTAAAATCTTAACGAAATCTTCCGAAATATTTTACAATTTTTTTAATCTTTGTTATATCTTCTTTAAAAATCTGTGAATTCTGTGAAATCTTCTGAAATATTAAAAAAATTTTAGAAATCTTCAGACATATTTTATAATCTTTAAAATCTATAAAATCATTGAAATCTTTGTGAATTCCTTTCAATTTTCTGAAAAGCTTTATAATACATTGAAATCGTTTAAATCTGCTGAAATCTCTGTAAAATCATTAAAATCTTGAGAGAAATTATTTTTAAAAAATGCAATCTTCTGAAATATCTGAAATCTTTGTGAAATCTTGAAATTTGGTGTACACTGAAGAGTCGACTGGTCAACCCCTTGTGCAAAAAACAAAACCTCGATAGTACGCGAAATATTTATTTTTATAAAAAAAAAAATCTTTTCAAACACCGTTATCTAACACATAAACTGTTGCAGCAGCGCGTGCCGACACTTTTCGTGAAAAGCAGTGCAAACGAACAAGACGAGAGTTCGTCGCAAGACTAATTGGTTATAATTCCGAGGTGAAGAGACAGGTATAGGAAGCGGAGGAAAATTTGGTTAGTATTATTAGCGGGGATACCCACAGAGGCCTGAGTAGTAGTCAATAGCTCATTGTACTGAGTGGTAGCTTTGAGTGAGAGGCAGCGTTTTCGTAGCTTGACGCAGACCGACTTTCTAGCTGGGTTTAGACTCACAGCCTTCATGATGCTCTTGTCCCAGGCGATGCTCGCCTCCAGCATGTACAGGGCCATCGCCAGTTGAGCCGAGGTGTGGGCGCGGGCCGTAGCTTCACGCCAGTTGTTCAAGCCCCGAGGTGTCGTTTCCTCCTGGTGATGTGCTGGACTCTGGTCGGCTGAATTCGAACTCGCACTAGCAGCAGCAGCAGCAGCAGCCGCTTGTTCCGCTTTCAGTGCCGCGAGATTCGGATCTCCAGTGCTGAAAAACAAATATTTCATTACTGCAATCTCGAGTCTGCTCTGCTCAGTTCCAATACAGTGGAATCTCGCTTATCCGAGCTATTGTGAACCGGGCCCAACTTGGATAATCGGCAAACTCGGATAAGACGTAATTTTACATAAATAGAGAGTCGCAGTATAATAAACTGAAAGTACACTTAAATAAACATTCAATTTGTACAATTACATGTTTTAAAAAATCTTTCAAATCATTTATATTACATATGCCATGATGTATCTTTATTTAGTGCGATCCAACACAGTTATTAACGTAGAGTAATTAGATTATTAACCAATCAGAGCAGAGGTTTAGGAAGATCTCCTCTGGTTGGTTAAGACAAGTTCATATGTACAATAGAATCTTGATTATCCGAGGTAATGTGGAAAGGAGATAATACTCGGATAATACGGAAGAAGTACAAAATTCGGAAGATTTATCGGTTTTTGATATATTTTAAATAGAAAAATAAATATAAACATTTAGCAAATAAAACTGAACAACTTAAGAATGTGGATTCATCTTTATCGTACAAAGCATTGTAACTAACGTGGCTCAAGGAAATCGGTCATAGAGCACTTTTTCAATCTGCTCAATCGTTTTTTAGCTGCAATATCTGTTTTATTAATGATTCTCGGTATTAACCGAGCATGCACCTCGGTTAATGCGGTGTGCTTGAATGAGTCCCGTTGCCTCGGATAACGCGGAGCCTCGGATAATCGAAGGCCGGATAATCGAGGTTTTGCTGTATGAATAATGCATAAGGCTCGGATAATACAGACTACTCTTGTGCTATAGTTTTTATAAGACGGGTCCGCTATTTTTGTTTTAAACTCGGATAATCCTGAACTCCGATAAAGCGGTCTCGGTTACGCGAGATTTTACTGTACATTCAATACGTTGAATCACATTCTTCTAAAATTTAAAGATAAGGGGCTGCCCATTAACTGTTTCAATGAAAAAAAATTATTATTGATATTACAACTAAAAGATATTTTCATTTTAGGGACCGTATTTAAATTCCATAACAGCTCAAGGGCGGGGGGCGAGACATTTTGTGACGATTCTTTCGATAGGGGGTCCTTTACTCATGTACGCAATTTTTGAAAATTCGAAAAAGCTGATCCTGAATATCATCATTTTATTTTTGGTTCAAAGTTCAACTGTTTTGTTAAAAATTCGTCTTTTTGGTTTGAAAATTCAACTCTTTTCCTACAACATATTTTATAAACTCTTGTTTAAAATTCATAATTTGTTGCTGATAATTTTGTTGCTCTTTTTAGATGGAAAAACTTCTTTTGTTTGTTAAAAGGTCATATTTTTGCGTTAAAAATTCTACTATGTAGCAAAAAATTTACTTATTGTTTACAATTCGTATTTTGCTGTTGGACAGTGAACTGGAATCTTTTTTGGATACAAATTTAACTATTCTTCTGAAGTCTTTTTTTTTTAATTCATCTGTTTTAGAAGAAACTTTATCTTTCATGAATAAAAATGTAATTTATTCAGTTGAAAATTCAATTCTTTTTTTAAAGTTTGTCGTTTTGATTAGATTTTTTTGATTTAGCAGAAATGTCATCCTTCTTGAATAAAAATGTAACTCTTTGGTAGAGAATTCAACTATTTTGTTAAAAATTTATCCTTTTTGGTTAAAGAAATTTGTATTTTTTCATTAATAATTCAATTTTTTCGTAGAAACTTATTTTTTTTAAATAAAAAATTCATATTTAGGAATTGAAAAATGAACTGAAATCTTTACTAGATGCAAGTTCAACTTGAAAAAAAAATAAGTTTGTAGTTTTATAAAGAATTCAACTGCTTTAGTACAAAGTTCATCTTTCATGAATAAAAATGCAACTATTTGGTAGAGAATATAACTATTTTGTTAAAAATTGATCCTTTTTGGTTTCAGAAATTCGTCTTCGCATGGAAAGTTCAATTATTTTAGTATAAAATAATTTTTTGTTAAAAAATTCATATTTTCAACTTGAAAAGTCAACTGGAATCTTTTTTAGATGAAAATTCAACTATTTTCTGAATTTTTTTGTTTGCATCAAAATTCATCAGTTTTAAGAGAAATTTCATCTTGTTTGAATGAAAATTTAACTATCTGGTAAAGAATTATAACGATTTTGTTAAAAAATCTACCCTTTCGGTTAAAAATTTGCCTTTTGGATTGAAAATTCCATTTTTTCGTAGAAGCTTATTTCTTGTCTTAGTAAAAATTTCCTTTTTTATGAATATGCAACTTTTTGGTTCAAAATTATGCTTCTTTGCTTGAGTATTAAACTATTTGATGAGAAAGATTTGTTTCATTACTTTGTTAAGAAATCATTTTCTTCAGATTTAAATTTTTAGTTGAAAATTCATCTCTTAGATTGAAAGACCAACTATTTTGTTGGAAGTTAATCTTTTTTAATTAAAAATTCAATTAATTGGGTCAAAGTTAAACTACATTGTTAAAAATTACTATTTTTTGATTAAAGGCTTGTCTTTGGTTGAAAATTTACATATTCAGTGGAAAGACTTTCTTGGTTTTAAAACTAACTTTTTAACTGAAAATGTAACTTTTCCCATTTTTAGTTGAAAATTCTACTATTTTGTCAAAAAAATAATTGTCTTTGTTTGAAATTTTATTTTTGTTGGTTCAAAATGCATAATATTCGTGGGAAATTAATTTTTAGCTGAAAAATTATATTTTTTGTTTGAAAATCCAATTGTTGTAGAGAAACTTGGCCTTTTGGTTTTGAGGTTCAATAATTCAGATGAACCTTTATTTATTTCTTGAATGAAAAATCTTTTATTTCTTGAAAATTCTTATTTTTGGTTTTAAAATTATTATTTTTTTTTTTTTTTACAAATTTCATTTTTTTTTTCATTGAAAAAAAAGCGATGACACTATGTTGGGGATTTATCTTCGTAGGTTGAAAATGTAACTATTATGTAAAAATTTAATTATCATGTTGAAGATTCAGGTATTTTGTGAAAAAGACATATTTTATGAGAGAAAAGGCATTATTTATGTAAATTAATAAATTTGAATATTTTAAATCTGTATCTGAAATACTGTTCTATTCATATAACATGGTCGTATTTAAATATTAATGTGCAAGGATTTTAAAAATTACCTTTTTAAATCAATAAAAATGTATCAAATATTTGAAATCTTTATTAAATCTTTTTAAATCCTCTCAACAATTTCGTAATCGTTTTAAATCTTTAAAATGTTTTGGAAGCCTTAAAAATCTTTAGAAAATGTTCGAAATTCTTGGAAAATTGTTCTGAAAGCTTTTAAATCTTGTGTACATGTCCTTTTTTTTAATCTTTAAAGTCCTTGAAATCTTTGAAATCTGTGTGAAATCTTTTGAAATAACTGTGAAATATTTCTTAGATCTTTTTTTGTAAAATCTTTTGTATTCGTTGAAATCACTGAATTATTTGAAATATGGTGTTATCTGGTGTTACTATATGCTTTTTCAAATAATTAAAATCCTTTAAATCTTTAAAGTTTCAAAATGTTTGTAAAATCTTTATTGAAATCTGGTAGTGCTCATTCTAATTCTGAAACGGAATTAACATCTAAATTTTTAACTACTAATTTTTATAAATTGTATGTAGAATAGCTTTTTCAAATCTATAAAATAATAAATGCAGTCTACAAAAAGTCCCTTAACATCTCTTTAATCATCCTGTAATAAACAAAAGGTCAAATGTATCTTGACTAAAAGATTTAAATTACTCTTCGCATTTCAACAAAATTACTGTTTTAGAAGCAACAAAAGCAAAAATCATATAAATTCAAGGTTCTCGTGAAAAAAGCAAGAACAATTCCAGATTTTCAAGGACACTCCTGCTATGGAAAATTCCCCAAAAATAAAGTAAAAAGGAAAAATTCACTTACCAAATTCCCAAAGGCGGTTTCAAGTATCTTCTCTCGATTGCCGCCTCCAAGGACAATAACCTTTGACGCGCCTGCTCCACAGCGCTGACCTGCTCCATTTCATGAAGTTTCTCAAGTTCCTCAGCCTCTTCGGTTCCCGCCCTTGGAGGCAGCTTCCAACCCTTGACTTGCATACTCGCATTGGCAACTTTATCTTCCAGCGCTTCGACTTGTTCGAGAAGTTGAGCATCGACCCGCAAAGCCACTTGCTCTGACCAATCCTCAGGACTGTCAGGTTTCGAGATGGTAAACTCCTCATCCTCATCGCCTTCGCCATCAGCATCAGCACTCATGTCCGTGGCTGACATGTTTCCCGGATCCACGTTGATCTTCCCTGTCACCGCTAAGAATGACTCCATCGTCGCCCAGGTTGTGCGCTTCAGCTCCTTCTCTCTCACACCACGCGAGTGAAGGTGTTCCAACAATTCTTGAAACGTGTCCACGTCCGTTATTCTCCACCAGCCGTATCGTATTTCTGCAAATTCAATCAGAAAATTAAACACTGGTTCTAGTCCACTTCATGCCAATTCAGAGTGTCTGCTCAAATCTCTGATAAAAAATTCCCTGATAATTCCAGGTATCTTAAATTAGTCTTTTTTCGGGTATAATTTTTCATACAGGATGTCCGTTTTAATCAAAGAAAAAAAAATCCGGGCCATTTCACGGATTATTCGCGGTTTGCGAACATTTTTCACGGTCAATCAAATTGAAAAATTCAAACTTTAATGATCAACATTTTTCCATTTGAAGTAATAAAAACTGAGCTACATATTAAAACATTCAAAACCGAACAATTGAATTTTAACCTTTTAAAATTAGAGTTTAATAGTTTCTTAATTCAAAAATTTTTTATTCGAATGCTCAATAATTTACATTTCACGGTGAGTCTGAACGAACTTTAAACGAGGGTGACAAGAGAGGTCTTGTATTATTTTTGGATTTCGTTCTAGAATGCTTCAGAAACAATTTCCCAGAAAAATTAAAATAATTATTAGAGCCGTTTTTTATATTTTATTGCTTTAATGTGATTTTTTAAGTAATTGGAAATAAGGATTTATTTTAGAAATAAGTTATGTTTAAAGTACAAAAATGATATTTATTATTCTTTTTAACCCTCATCACTTATACCTTTGA
Organism: Belonocnema kinseyi; assembly: GCF_010883055.1. NCBI lineage: Eukaryota > Metazoa > Arthropoda > Insecta > Hymenoptera > Cynipidae > Belonocnema > Belonocnema kinseyi. The sequence goes on along the minus strand of NC_046662.1, from coordinate 33,408,664 downwards.
AAAATGACATATTACGCATATGGAGTCAAATTGACCCCAGCTGACTTTTGAAATGTTGTCATATTGTTTGTATACATGGTTTCAACTTGACGAAATTCACAGACGCTATTTAATACATAGAAATTAGATTCTGATAGTTTTTTTTAATAAAAATTATTTTGAGGTGTATAAAAAAAAATCGTAAAATCCAATTCAAATTTGAGTCTGGAGTTGATGTTGGGGTCATTTTGGCCCCATGTAAGTGACGGGGGTTAATATAAATCTTGACTAATAAGTCTATTTTTACATAATTATTAATGTACTAACGTATGTAAATTTATGTGAAAATACACTTATTTTACAAGATTTATATTAAAAAGAATAATTAATATGATTTTTGTATTTTAAACCTACCTTATTTATTATTTTATTTATTTTCGAAATAAATTATTTTTGAAGTAGAAAAATTATATTTATTATTCTTTTTAATCTTGGATTTGTATTTGTTGCATATATGTGCAAAAAATACAAATACAAATAATAATTTAATAAAGGCTGTACGTGTACAAGAATATAATAGTACATTAAAAATTATGTAGAAACACACTTATTATACAATTTTTATATTAAAAAGAATAATAAATATCATCTTTGTACTTTAAACATAAATTATTTCGAAGATAAATCCATTTTTTTCAAGTTCCTTAAAAAATTGACTATAAAAAAAGAAAAAACGGCTCTAAGAATGTTTTTAATTTTTTTTTTTTGAAATTGTTTCTGAAGCATTCTAGAACGAAACTCAAAAATAATATAAGACCACTCTTGTCACCCCCGTTTAAAGTTCGATCCGACACACCGTGATTTACATTTACGTATTTTTTTACCTATTATACATTTTAGAGTTAAAAGATTCAAATTCTGTTTCAAGAATATAAATTCAAGTATATATTCAAATATATATAAGTAAATATAAATTCAACTCTAAATTGGAGAATTAATCAATAAATTAAAAAAACAAATTATATCATTTTAAGCTAGAAACATTAAAACTGAACGATTACATTTTTTAAATAAACTAAACACTTTTTAAATTAAAAGTTCAGAATTTTTTATTTTAAATAGTTTAAAAATTCTTAAACATTTGATTTTTGAAAATCTTGAAAAATCTACATGTCGTTTTACATCTTTTCAAGTTTTAAATTATTTTAAACATTTTTTTAGAACTTCTAAACATCTTTTTAAATGATTCGAATTTTTCCCTATTTTTAAACTCTGCTAAATTAAAAAAAAATTGTCTTAAAATCTTTCACATTCATTTTTGACAATTTTGCAAAACTTTTTCAGTCTTTGTAAATCTGCAAAAATCTATGTTTAGTTTTAAATATTTGATTCTTAATAACTGATTTTAAATTAACAGTCATATATTTCTAAATATTAAGTAATTGTTCTTTTTCTTAATTAAAAATGTTGAATTAATGGTTTGAAAATGGA
>NC_046662.1:33381858-33407094 GCF_010883055.1 Belonocnema kinseyi | reverse complement strand
ATCGAGTGTTCACATGTGTTAAACAAATAAGGCTTTCCAATTGAAACAGTTTAATTTTTAACGCTGAAATCTGAAAATTATTAAACTTTGAACTAATTCCGAATAGTCTGGTAAAATCACTTATTATTCACTTTTTAATTCTTAAAGTACAATTAAATGTTTAATATCATTAATTAAGTTTTATTCACATTTGATCAACTAAAAATGTTTTTTATCCAAAATTTTGAATTTTAAAATTCTTTAAATTAAAATGTACGCTTAAAAATTAAAATCTTAAATGGACAATTTTTTCAGTGAAAGATTTTTGAATTATGCATTCTAAATCGAATAATATCATAAAAGAAAAACGATACAAATTTAACCAATTATTTAAAGAATTGTTGAAATCAAACTTGGACACATTTCCCCCCCTAAAAATGAGTGCAATTCCTGCTAAAAAAATAAATTCACTGTGATTTCAGGACAAGTTTTTAATCACAAATTAAATCCTCAAATTTTCAGTTTAAAAAATTAATTTAAAAAAAAAAACGAATTTTGAACTAGTTGAATTGAACCAAAAAAGTTTTCTAGTAATTTTTTTGTTAAAATTTATTTTTAACAGCTTTGAAAAAGACGTTCAACACTTCAGCACTTTCTACTGATAAACAAACAATAGGAAAATTTTTTAGATGTTTAGATTTCGAAAATAGATTTAAAAAAAACAGACAAATTTAACTGAAAATTCTTTTTTTGGTGAAAAATGTAACTGTTTGGTTGTAAAATGAACTTTATGGGTGACAATTTACATTTTCGGATTGAACATTCAACTTCTTTGCACAAGAGTCGCCTGAAAAAACGTTCTGGACTGAAGATTCATCTCTTTGGTTGAAAAATTCAGAATTCATTTTCGTTTAAATTCACATGCTTAGGTTAAAAATCATTATTTTTTTAGAAAATGTATGTGTTTGGCTTACAAATTTAATATTTCGGTAGGAAATTCAACTATTTGGTTAAAAATTCGGATATCTGGTTGAAAATTCATATTTTTGGGTTAGAAATTCAACTGTTTTGTAGAAGTACTTTCTAAATTTTTTTTTTATTATTCATTATTTTAGTTAAAAATTCTTCTCTTTGGTCGAAAATTTAACTATATTGTTGATTTTTGTTTTGTTTTTTTGTTGAAAAAAAAACTTTTTTTAATTCACATTCTTGGGTTAAAAATCATTATTTTTTTTAGAAAATTAATGTGTTTGACTTAAAAATTTAACAGTTCGGTAGAAAATTCAACTATTTGGATGAAAATTCAAATATCTAGTTGAAAATTAACTTGTTTATTGAAAATTCATAGTATTGGGTGAGAAATTCAACTGCTTTGTAGAACTACTTTTTAACATTTTTTTGTATTTGTAATTTTAGGTGAAAATTCTTCTCTTTGGTCGAAAATTTAACTATATTGTTGATTTTGTTTTTTTTTTTTTTTAAAGAAACTTTATTTGAAAATTCACATTCTTGAGTTAAAAATAATTTTTTTTTTTGTAAAAATTTGATGTTTTCGACTTAAAAATTTACCAATTTGGTTGAAAATTCAAACTAATTAAAATCTTGTAAAAAAAACGGAAAATTAGGTGAAAATGCTTGATTTTGGGTGTTTTATGGGATTTTTCAAATTTTTAGGGAAAAAAAGGGGATTAAGTAAAAAGAGTGCGGATTGTGGTCCCTGCAATTATTATTAAAAATAGGTCAGATGTTTTTTTTACCATTTGGCACTGGTTTCGCTTCTCCAGGCGGCGGCAAGCCATGGACTTTCAGGTACTCTAGTTGCACTGCTTCGTCCTGAGTCAAAACTAGAGGCGCTGGACTGTCACACCTTTCGTAATTCGGACTAGCAGGTGGAGGGAAAACTGGAATTCTGAGCTCCGTGGGTTCGGCAATGCCGAAAATTTGCTTCGTGCTCGGTCCAGGAATGTCGCACGTCTCTCGCGGAAGGATCGAAAACCAGTTGGGTTCATGTCCACCACCTAATTAAATGATAAATTTCTTTTTATAATACATCTGGAAAATAAAATGATATCTGAAAAACCTTATAATTTTTCTTATTAAAAATACCAATTTTCGACGAAAAACACTAACATAACATAACCTTAAATTGTTACGAATCTCAAATCTTTGAAATTTAATGATTTTTCTTTAAAATAATCGACTTCCAGTGAAAAGCATTAACATAATATTAAATTTCTCAAAAATTGTAAATCTGTTTTGAAACTTAAAGATTTGTTGTTACAAAAAATACAGATTTCCAGTTTAAAAACGTTAACATGGCCTAAAATTGTTAAAAAGCAGAGAATCTTCTTTGAAATATAATTTTAAAAATCAATTTTCGACGAAAACACTTGATGATTTTATAATAAAATTCTCTTTTTTTAAATACCAAAAGTATTAAAAATCACAAATATTTCTTAATTCGTACAGGGTTTTCTATGATTTGTAGATATAATTTTCAAAATTTCAAAATCGAGATACAGAGTTGTCCGTTTTAATGGAAGAAAAAATGGCCGGTCATCTCTCGGAAATCTTGAATTATTAATTATTTTAAATTGAAGTTTAAAAGTTTTTTAATTCAAAACTTTTATATTCAAATGCTCAATAATTTAAGCGTATAAAATGGAAGTTAGGTATGAACACTGTTCTAAATCAAACAATCAATCAATGAACTTTAAATATTTCAAAATTATATTATTTTAAGCAAACATTAAAAATTGAAAACTTAAACATTTTATTAACTGAACTCATCTTAAATTAAAAATTAAATTATTTTCATTTTAAAGAGCTTAAACATCCTTGTAAAGCTTTAAAATTTTATTTCAAAATCTTGAGAAATCTAGAAGTTGTTTTAAACTATTTTTTTTTAATTCAAATTATTTTCGAATTTTTTTTCAGATCTTCTAAATATATTCTAAAATGAATAAAAATTTTTTTACAATTTTTAGAAAATCCTGCTTACTTTTTTGTGAAAAAAATTTGAGTAATTTCAAGTCTGGAAGAGATTCAAAATTAACTTCAATTTTGAAATGATTTCAAATAATTTAAAAGAAGTTTGTGTCTATACACAAAATTCAGCTATTTGTATCGTAATTGTCGTAATTTCTTCAAAAGAATAAAAACATTTCCCCATGATGTCTAGGAAAATTTAAATTAATTTTTCATATTAAACAATTTGATTTAAGAGAATATTTGAAAGGATTTCCAAAATTGCCAAAGAAAAACCTGGAAGATTTTAAGATTTCTTTTTTAATTTGCAGTATTTTCTAAAAATGGTAGAAAAAATTCGATTAATTTTAAAAGATATTTATCGAATTTTTGCTCTAATTTTTAGAAAATACTGCAGATTTAAAAAAAAAAAATCTTAAAAGTATTCTAGATTCTTTTTTGACAATTTTGGAACTCTTTTCAAATCTTAAATATTCTCTTAAAATAATTATACAAAATGAACAATTATTTTCGATTTTCCTTGGAATCTAAGGAAAAGATTTTTTATTTTTTAAAGGCTTTCAGAATTCTTAAAAAGGTTCTAAATTTCTTGTTTGAATTCTGAAAAATCTAAATTTATTTTTAACTTAGTTTCTGGCTATTTTTATCGAAATTTCGGTAAGAATATCCGGATTTTGTCGGAACACATACTTTGTTTAAATTATGTGAAACCATTTAGAATTTTTTCTACAAATAATGAGTGTTCAATTGTTATTTATACATAAAAATTCAACAGTTTCACTCAAAAAATAAACATTTTTTTAAATAGAACAATTAAAATTGTAACGTTCAAAGTTTAAAGGCTCTTTGAAATTTTAACGATTCAAGGTTTTCTATGTCAAACAAGTCAGTTTCAAATTGTTTACTTTTAAATATTTGTATTTAATTTACTCGTCTTAAATGAACAGTAAAATATTGTTAAATATTAAAGAGCTATTCTTTTTTGTAATTAAAACATTCCAAATTGAATGGGTTAAAAATGGAATATTTAAGACTTATTATATTTGATAAAGTTTCAATCGGACGTTTACATTATTTTAGTGACTGAGACTTTCGAATTAACACAGCTGAAGTTTTAACGTTAAAATCTGAAAATTCTTAAATTCTATATGGATTTAGAACTGATATTTACAGTTGATAAAATAAAAATGTTTCTTATCCAAAATTTTCAACTTCAAATGCTTTTAATTTTCAATTGTTTAAATCTTGAAGACTATATTTAAATTTTTTTTAAATTAATTATTCACGCTTAAAAATAAAAATGGAAAATGTTTCAAAAAAAAAGGTAATCAAATTACACAATTTAAACTGAATGACATCAAAATTGAAAAATCTAACAATTTAACGAATTATTTTTTTTAAATGGTTAAAATCGGACAGATTTTTCTTTGAAAACTTTGTAAAATTCCTGGTCAAAAAATAATTTCACTGTCATTTCCCGATTTTCACCGGTTTTGAAAAATTCCCTCTCATTTCTCGGACATGTAAAAAAAAGTAACATCAACATTTCTATCAATAAACACTTACCAATGAAGGTGCCATTCACATCCTTGCCGTTGTGAAAGTTATTAACGTGATTAAATTTATCGCCGTTCGGAATCCCATCCACAATCCTGTCATCCATCGTCTTGATCAAAGCTTTCTGGCCCCTTTCATCAGCATCGCTCTCCTTCTTCACATCTTCCGGCTTGATAACCACATCCATCTTAATTTCACTTTCCTGCTTGATTTCCTCGGACATGACACTTTTCTTTGCATCCGGCACAGAGTCAATATCATTCTTCGAAATTTCCACGTGATACTTTGAGTTCTCGGCTATGCAGTTGACCTTCTCCTCCTTCTTGCAATTCATTTCCTCCACCTCAAACTTGGCTTTCTCATCAAGCGGCTTCATCAGATCCTCCTCCTCCTCCTCCTCCTCCTCCTCCTCCTTGTGCGCATTCACTGTTCTCTCTTCCTTCACTTCATTCGGAGCCTCGTTTTCACGATTCTCAGTGTCAATTTTAACATCCTCCTGCTTCACCTCCGGCTTCTCCTCAATCGGCATGTTTTTGTACTTTTCATCCAACTCCGCTTGGAGGTCGAGAATTTCGGGCTCTGCGCTCTCCATTGCTTCTACGTAAATTCCACCCGAGCAGGGTAGTTCCCAGTACCTCCTCCAGTATCTGTCCTGGCCGAAGACGTGCGCTCGCAACTGCTTCGATGAGCTGTTCAACTTCTGAAGTTGCTCTTCTGATTGTTTTAGGAGTTTGTCGAGCTTCTTGCCGAGCTCTTCGCCGGAAAGATTCTTGTCCTCTTCCTGAAAAGAAAAATTGGATTTACGTATTTATAGGGTGTCTACGCAAATCCTAGAAAATAATTCCCTGACAATTCTAGGTTTTTCCAGGTATCTCAAGTTTTTTTCATGCATAATTGTTGGCGAGTTTATTATAAATAATGCTGTTTTTTTCGTTTCTAGGAATTTAATTAATATTACAAGATATTCTTGAATGTTTTAGCCCGATATATTAATTAAATAGTTAAATGATACTAAAAACATGATTAAACACTTCTTGTTTCAGAGCAAAATTTACATACGAGAAATTAAGGAAAAAGTTATTTGAACTAATAATTTTTAAATGCAATGTTTCTTGACATTATTTTTATTACTGCGAAAATGTATTTAAGTATAAAATTTATTTGAATTATATTTGCCTACTACACAACAATCTACAGCTGTATAAGGTTTCTTATAATTTATAATAATATTTTTCGTACAGATTATTTGAAAAATAACAAAAAAGGAATAAGATAATAAAAAAATTTAATTGAATTACATATACGTCACTGAAAAAGTAATTTGTAAAGAACTTTTTACGATTAAAAATTTTTTCATTAAATAAAAAATTGGTGAAAAAAAATTTTTCGACTACATTGGTATTGCTTTCTCATCAACTGTGCTTCGTTAGAGTGAAATAATGTTTTAATATTAATGTCAAATTCATCAATAGTTCTAAATAAAATTAAACAAAATTTTAATTTAAAATTTATAAATTTTTAATTTTTATTAGTTCACAACTAAGATATTAATAAAAAAATTGCTTTCAATTGTAAAACTGCGTACCTAGAAGATATTGTGTACTTTTGACAGATTTAATAAAACTCACTGATGAGGGCCACCATTGTGTGCCGAAACGTTTGAAACAACTTGATTAGTTTCAATTCACCTGACCATAAAGTCAACAACTTACATAAAAAAATTTCTACAAAATTTGTTCCTAATGTTCATGACTTTGAATAATAATTCTAATACATTTTTAGTTTTTCTTATTATAGTCAAAATGCAGGGCATATTTAGGTAAAATAATGTGGCTACTATATTAAATTAGATTTACATCGCTTCAAATGCCTCACTTTTTAAGCAGGAATTTTGATTTTCATAGATACACTTTTAACCAAATAGTTAAATTTTCAACGAAAAAGAATAATTTTCTAACAAAAAAGGGATTTTAAAAACACTAATTCTTAATTAAACAGTTGAATTTTCAACCAAAAATGGAATAATTATATTTCCAGTTAAAAAATTATGTTTCCACACAAAAAAACAACCAAAAAATTATGAGTATTCAATCGCAGTACTTGAATTTTCAAACAGAAAGATTAATTTTCTACCAAGAAAGACAATTTTTCAAAAAAAAAATATACATTTTGAACAAAAAAGTTTAATTTTCAACTAAAAAAAAAAACAATTTTCAATCAGGTAGTTGAATTTTCAACCAAAATAATGAATTTTCAACTAAAATTATGAATCTTTATCTGGAATAAATAGTGTTCAAACAAAAAGATAAATTTTTGCGAAAAGAGTTTAATTTTGAATCAAGTACTCTTATTTTCAACCAAAAAGATGAATTTTCTACAAAAAAGCTTATTTTTTAACGAAATACATAATTTTTAACGAAATATTTGCATTAAAAAATACAAAAAGACAAGCTTGCATCCAAATAATTGAGTTTTAAACTAAAAAAGATCTAGTTTTAACGAAAAATGTAATAAAAAGATTCATTTTTACAAAAGAATAACTCGAATTTTATGGAAAATACATGAATTTTAAATTAAAGATATAAATTGTCAAACAAAATTTAAATAGTTACATATTCAGTTAAAAAATTAATTTTCAACAAAAGCGTGAATTCTCAACTAAAATGATGAATCTAAAACTGGAATAGTTGAATTTAAAACCAAAAACACGAATTTTCAACTAAAATTATGAATCTTTAACAACAACAAATTAATTTTTAATAAAAGAGTAACTATGAACTAAGTAATTCAATCTTAATTCAAAAAAGACGACTTCGGAAAAAATGCATTAGTTAATATTCTAACCAAAGAAGATTTAAATTTTTAATACAAAATAATGGAAATCAACCAAAATGAACGAATTTTCAACAAAGTACATGAATTTTCAAATAGATACTTGAATTTTCATCTACAACCGATCAATTTTCAACTAAAAACAGAATAGTTGAATTTTCAGTTTAAAAAAATTAATTTTAAACAACAAAAAACCAATTTTTAACGAAATAGTTAAATTTTGAATTAAAACCTAACAGTTTTCAACCAAAAATGGAATAGTTAAATTTTCAATCAAAAAAATTAATTGACAAGTAAAAATATTGCTTTTCCAACAAAATAAATGAATTTTTATATACAAATTTTTAACAAACAAGTTGATTTTTCAACTAAAAAATATCAATTTTCGACCCAATAGTTGAAGTTTGAACTAAAAACGATCAGTTTTCAACAAAAAATGGAGTGGTTAAATTTTCATTACAAAACATTAATTTTTCACACACAAAAAATTAAATTTGCAAGTAAAGTGATGAATTTTTAACCCAAGTTTTTGACTTTTACTAAATAGTTTTATTTTCAAACAAAGAGATTAATTTTCTACCAAAAATAAAATACACGAATTTTCAACGAATTAGCTCAATATTCTTCTAAAAAAGACAATTTTTTAGTTATAACAAATTATTATCAAACAAAAAAAACGAATTTAAAAGAAAATAGTTCAATTTTCAAACAAACAGATGCATCTTCAACTTATAAATGAAATTGTTAACAAAGTTCCATTTCCAATTGAAAAATTAATTTAAAAAAAAATTAACCAAATAGCTTATTTTTCAACCAAAAAGATGAATTTTCAATAAAAATGATGAATCTTCAACAAACAAATTACTTATTAAAAAGAGTTTAACTTTGAACTAAGTAATTAAATTTTTCTTCCAAAAAATATGAATTCTGGTCGGTGTATGTAGTAGTTGATATTTCAACCAAAACACTTTAACTTTTAATCAAAACAGTTGAATTCAAGAAAGGCGACTTTTCAACTAACAAATACTTTTTTATCGAGCGGAAGAAAAAATTGCAAGCAAGATGTTTGAATTGTCAACAAAATGCAGAAATTTTCAAGCAGATACTTGAATTTTTAACTAAAACTGATCAATTCCCATCCAAAAATAGATCAAACGAATTTTCAACAAAGTCGTCGACTACAGTAATAAAAAGATACTTTTATAAGTAAAAAATCATTGTTATTTAATTTCATAATACAATTAAAAAACAAATTAGATACGCTCTCAAAAAATGCTCTGACTTGTCCAAGTTTTTCCAGGCATATAAAAATTTCCGGACAATTCCAGGTGTTTCAGGTAGGTCAGACACCCTGTATTTTTAATTGAATATTACTTTTAATTTTTAAAGAGTAAGTTGATTTTCTACCAAACAGTTGCATTTTTAATAAAAAGAAATGATGACCTATCTACAAAAAAAAGATCAAATGTCAACAAAAAATGGAAAAGTTAGTTTCAATTTAAAAAAAAAATCAACAAATAAAGATTTTTCAGTCAAGAAAATAATTTCAGCCAAATTGTTAAAAAATTAATTGCAAACAAAAACAAACGAATAATTGGAGATGGCAAAACTATTAAGAGAATTATAAACTTACTTCTTCGGGTTGAGTTCCTTCGCTCTCATTTTCAGACATGTCCTCCACTTCGTCCTCATGATGATGAATTTCTTCTGGAGTAGGCGTCGTTTCGACAACAGAAGTTGCATTTCCTTCCTCGTCTACTTCCTTCTTCTCTATAGTTATTGTATCACCACTCTTATTCACAATTACGCCAACCGCCTCCATTCTCACTTTTCGACTGTGCAATTGTCTCAGTCTGTAAAAAATAAATATTATTATTCATTTCACTTTTCATAGACTTCAAATTTCGTGATCAATTTTTCATTTTCCCTGACCAAATAATATTCAGAGATTCAAACATAAATTTAAAAAATCATAATATTCAAAGACCAGCACTCTTGTAACATTTTTAACATAGAATCACTTAAAAACCGAATAAAACAATTTCAGATTAGAATTAAAAGATTTCAAATTTATTTACTTAGTTCAAACAAAAATGATCAATAAAACAGATGAATTTTCGACCAAAAAGATGACTTTTGAAAACGATACTTTAATATAGAAAAAAATAAGTTAATTTTCAACAAAACAGTTCAATTTTTAACCCGAAATATTAAAATTTGCTACCCATAAAGATGAATTTTTAATCAAGTTCCAGTAGCCGAATTTTTATCGTGCAAATATGAATTTTCAACCAAGAAAATTAATTTTACAGCAAAAGACAACAACAAAATACATAAATTTTCAAACAAATGTTTGAATTTTCAGCTAAAAAGGATGAGCTTTCAACCACAAATGAAATTATCAAATTTTCAGATAAAAAACTTAATTTAAAATAAAAACGAATTTGAAATTGGTTAAACTCTGCAAAAAAGGACGAGTTTTTAAGAAAACAGTTGAATCCTCAACCAAAAAAAAAAGAAATTTTGAACAAACAATATTACTTTTTAACCAAAATAAAATTTTAAAAAATAAAATGCATGAATTTTCGACCAAGTATCTGGTGTAATTTTCTACTCAGAAAGAATAAATTATCAACAAAAAATGGTTAACAAAAAAAATAAAATAATTTTCAGCCAGTAGTGTTGAATTTTCAAATAGTACAACCTTAAAGCCAAAGAGATAATATTCAACAAAACAGTTGAATTTTTAACAAATAATTGAATTTTCATGCTGGAAGATGAATTTTCAATAAAATCGTAGAATTTTTAATAAAAAAAAAGATTGAACTTTAACTAAAAACAGCTGCAATTTTCAGGCAATAAAGGCGAATTTTTTAAAAGAGTGTTAAATTTTTAACTCAAAGTTGGATTTTTAATTGGATTTCATTTTTTATTTGTAAAGAGAAAGTTAATTTTTAACGAAAAATTTGCATTTTAATTTTTTTTTAAGTTATGACTTTTCTACTAAAAATATACATTTTCAACAAAAAATGGAAAAGTTACATTTTCAATGAAAAAAATCAACTAAAATAAGTTAACAAATAAGGATTTTTCAGCCAAGAAAAAAATTTCATCAAATCTTGTTGAATTTTCAAGCCAAAAGACGAATTTTTTTGTAAGACAGTTAAATTTTTAAGTAAAAAATATGAATTTTCAACAAGAAAGTTAACTTTTAACCAAACAGTTACATTTTTAATCAAAAACGAAAAAATTTCTACTAAAAAAGATCAAGTTTCAACCAACAATGGAAAAGTTACATTTTCAGTTTAAAAGATGAATTGAAATTCAATTGCATTTTCAACCAAAAAGGTAAATTTTCTAAAAGAGCGTTACATTTTTAACTCAAAAAGTTGGTTTTTGAATTGGATTTTTTAACATTTTTCAATGAGAAAGTTAATTTTTAACCAAACCGATGGATTTATAATACAAAAGAGGACTTTTCTTCAAAAAGAGATAAAATTTCAACAAAAAATGGAAAAGCTACACTTTCTATTTAATAATTATTTTAAAAAAATTTCAACAAATAAATATTTTTCAGTCAAGAAAAAAAGTTCATCAAAATTATTGAATTTTCAAACCGAGACCAATTTTGTGTTAGACAGTTAAACTTTTAACCCTAAAATATGAATTTCCTACAAGAAAGTGAACTTTCAACCAAATAGATGAATTTTTAATTTTAAAAAAGAAAGAAATGGAAAAGTTAAATTTTGAGTTGAAAAATTAGTTTTAAACAAGAACAAACGAATTTTCAACAAAATTTTACAATTTTCAAATAAAGTGATGAACAGGCCGTTTAAATCAGATAACAATTTCTTGGTTTATACGGTTCGCAAACATTTTTCACGGTCAATGAAATCTAAAAAATAAAACTTTAAAGCTAAAATTTCTCCATTTCAAGTAATAAAAGCTGAACTGCAAATTATTTTAAGCAATTTTAAGCTAGGAATATTAAAAATTGAACGATGGAATTTATGTTATAAACTGAACACTTCTTAACTTGAAAGTTAAATTTTTTTAAATTATTTTTTCAACTGGAAAGTTAAATCCTTAAAAAGATTCAAAAATTTTATTTAAATTCTTGAAACATATAGATGTTTCCAAAATTAGAAATATTTCCTGAAAATCTTCCAGATTCATTTGTGACAAATTAGATTATCCTTTTAAATATTGTAAAATATTTTCTTAAAATTAAATTTTCAATAAAGTAATTTTTAATTTTCCTAGGAATTTTAAGAAAACGTGTTTTTATTATTTTAAAGCCTTTTATAATTCTTTGAAAGCTTCAAAAATTTTTTTCGAAAATCTATACTTTCGTTTTAAATTAGGCCGCGGGCTGTTTGTACGGAAATTTTGGAACAAATAGCCGGATTTTGTCGGTATATGTAGACAATTCGTTTCAATTATTTGAAATAATTTCAAAAATTTTGAATCTTTTTAGACCTTCTAAATATCTCTTCAACTTACTCGAAGTTTTTAAGGAATTATAAGTGTTCTATATTTATTATATAACAGAATTCAACAATTTTATTTTGAATATTTAATTTATAATTACTGGTTTTACATGGACAATAAAATATTTTTAAATATCAGACAATTGTTATTTTTCTTAATTAAGAAGTTTCAAATTTCAAACTAAAATATATTTTTAATTCAATAAAAAGCATTTAATTATGAATATATTATTTTGAAGTTATTTTAAAATTGAAAATAGTTTATAAATTTTCAATCAGGCCTTGAGATTTGTTTAACCACTGAGACTTTAAAACCGAAACAGTTTGATTTTTAACGTTAAAATTTTTTAATTCTTCAATTTTAAACTGATTCCACACCGCCGTGTCAAATTTGATAAACTAAAAAGGTTTATTCATCAAAATTGTCAATTTTAAACGCTGCTAACTTTTAATTTGTCAAGTGTTTAAAATTTTATTTTAAAATTCTATGAAAATTAAACATGTACGATTAAAATTTAAAATCCAAAATGGAAAATTTTTAATCGAAAGATTTTCAAATTACGCATTGTAAACTGAATGATATAATAAATGGAAAAGATAAAAATTCAACTAATTATAAAGAAAAACTGTTGAAATCAAACTTGAACAGATTTTTGTTCTAAAAATTGTTAAATTCCTACGGCCATCTTGTTTTTCGTAATGAAAACTTCGTAAAAGAACTTCCTTTCTAATTAACTCGAATTATGAATTTTCAACTAAAGAAACTAATGCATTTTTAACCAAAAAATGTCAAAGAAGTTTTACCAGAAAAGAGATGAATTTTCAACAAAAATGTTAATTTTCGACCAAGGAACCAAAATTTTCAACTAAAACTAGAATTTTCAACCAAATAGTTAAATTTTCGAACAAAGCAGTTTAATTTTTAATCAAATAGTAGAATTCTCAACTAAATAGTTGCAGTTTCAACCAAAAGAGATTAATTGTTAACGAAACATTCAGTTTTTAAACTAAAAAATTATCTGCTTTAGAAAAAGTTAGACTTTTATTCATCACAATTGTCAATTTCAAACGCTACTGATTTTTAATTTGTCAAGTGTTTGAACATTTTATTTTAAAATTCTATTAAAATAAAAAATGTACGATAAAAATTTTTAATCCAAAATGGAAAATGATTATTCGAAAGACTTTCAAATTACGCATTGTAAACTCAATGATATCATAAATGAAAAAGATGAAAATTCAATTAATTATAAAAAAAACTGCTGAAATCAAACTTGGACAGATTTTTTTTCTAAAAATTGTTAAATTCCTTTGGCCATCTTGTTTTATTGTAATGAAAACCTCGTAAAAGAACTTACTTTCTAATTAAATCGAATTATCAATTTTCAACTAAAGAAACTACTAATGTATTTTAAACCAAAAAATATCGAAGAAGTTTTACCAGAAGAGATGAATTTCCAACAAAAATGTTAATTTTCGACCAAGGTTCAACCAAAAATCAACCAAGAGATTAATTTTTAACAAAAAATTTAGTTTTTAAATTAAAAAATTATCTGCTTTAGAAAAAGTTAGACTTTTATTCATCACAATTGTCAATTTCAAACGCTACTGATTTTTAATTTGTCAAGTGTTTGAACATTTTATTTTAAAATTCTATTAAAATAAAAAATGTACGATAAAAATTTTTAATCCAAAATGGAAAATGATTATTCGAAAGACTTTCAAATTACGCATTGTAAACTCAATGATATCATAAATGAAAAAGATGAAAATTCAACTAATTATTTCAACAAGAATATACTGTTGAAATGAAACTTGGACAGATTTTTTTTCTCTAAAAATTGTGAAATTCCTACGGCCATCTTGCTTTTTTTTCGTAATGAAAATCTCGTGAAACAACTTACTTTCTAATTTTGGTGTCAAGCACAAATCGCTCCTTCTTCAATTGAGCTACAGTCTCCAAACTCCCCTCGATTTGTTTGATCACAGCCTTGTTTTGCAGGAGCTCATTGCAGAGAAAACCGAGCATTTGCGCTTTGTGCGTGGGATTTAAGGCGAGGAATGGCTTGTCGCGCAGCCTCTCGGACATCTTCCAGGTCTCGTTGTTGTGCAGATGTTCGTAGAATTGGGCATTCTTTCCGGAACAGGTGGACGCATAATCGCCACCGTTCTGATGATGATCGGCAAACTTCTTATCTCTCTCGCGCTCAAGACAGACACCAGTCAGGGCCTTGACTTCGCCAGTTGCGTTCGCGTACAGATAAATCCTGAGAACTTCACTGATATTTGCGTGTGTGATGTCTGCCTGGCGAAGACTCTGGCCCAGGCCGGTTGTATGTCTGGCTGGTTGAGGAATTCCCGGATCTTCAATTGCACACACCAACAAATGAGTCATCACAGACAACATTTCTTCCTCAGCCTCCTCGTCATTGAGCAGAGCCATCTGCAAGCTCTTCAAACCTGGCAGTGAATCCATGTCTGAAAATTCAAAATTAAAATTCGATTGATTTTTGTATCACTCTTCTTAAATTTTATTTCACCAATGTACTTGAAACAGGTGGAAAACAGTCACTGATTTAAGCTAATAATATAATAATACTTATTATATGTACTAAAAAAATTCGATTCTATTAGACATTTAATTTAACGGTTTGCATTTACAAGAACAAATGAAATTCTAGTGCTGAATTCAAGGATGAAAATCAAGTTCAAAATTGCTCAAATAAATTTTACAAGTTATTTTTCAGAAAAATTGTAATTCATTTTATTATATGCTGAATTGTCGTAAATATGGGAATAATAGGGAAATAAATTCTTGTAAATAAAATTAATGTAGATAGCACATTGAGTTCAATATAAAACGTTTTAAATTCATAAAATTTCTAGTAACAATATTGTAATTTCAACAAAATAGCTGCATTTTTGAACGAAAAAGGCGTATTTTCAACAAAAAATAGATAATTTTTTTAAACTATAATGATCAATCTTCAACCGAAAAAATTATTTTTTGTAAAAAGTAGTTCAAATTTCAATCAATTAATTAAATGTTCAAACGAAAAAATGAGAATTCTCGACGAAAAGTGTAAAAGTTAATACGATAAACAAAAAATATTGATATTAAAAAAAAAAGTTAAAGTATCAACCAAAACAGATTAAATTTTCATAAAAATGCGAATTTTTAACATAATAAATGAGTTTTAACCAAATAATTGAAATCTCAACCAAACAGTTAAATTTTCTACTGAAAAAGATAAATTTGAAACCTAAAATTGAATTGTTCAATTTTCCGTTAAAACCATTTATTAAAAAAAAATTTTTTAACAAAATAGTTCCATTTTCAAATAAAGAGGTGTATTTTCACTCGGAAATGATAATAATAAAAAAAAATAGTTTTTAACAAAGTAGTTCAACTTTCAAACAAGTAGGTAAACTTTTACCAAAAAAAGATGAATTCTTGAAGAAATATGTATTTATTGATATAAAGACGAATATTGAAAAAAATAATTGAATTTTTAACCAACACAAACTATTAATTTCCTAAAAAAACGGTTGCATTTTTAATAAAAAAAAAGTTTAAATTTCTGCCAAAAGATCAATTTTTAACCAAACAGATGAATTTTGAACCAAATGGGTGAATTTTGCACCAAAAATATGAATTTTCAACAAAAATAGATTAACTTTTTACATAAGAATTATTTTCGAAAAAATAACATGAATTTTTCAATCATATATTTTAAGTTTATACTAAAAAAAAATCAATAAAAATGGAATATTTAAATTTCCAGTTTAAAAAATTAATTTCAACAAAAAAAACAAATTTTCAATAAATTAGTTCAATATTTAAAGAAAAAAGATGGATTTTTAACTCGAATTACGAATTTTCAACTAAAGAAACTAATGCATTTTTAACCAAAAATATCAAAAAAGTTTTACCGGAAAAGAGATAAATTTTCAACAAAAATGTTAATTTTTGACCAAGGAACAAAAATTTTCCACTAAAACTAGAATTTTCAACCAAATAGTTAAATTTTCAAGCATCAGTTTAATTTTTAATCAGATAGTAGATTTCTCAACCAAATAATTTCAAGCAAAAGAGAATTGTTAATAAAAAATGCAGTTTTTAAACTAAAAAATTAACTGTTTTAGAAAAAAGTTGACTTTTAATCCATAATCAAAAAATTTCATTCAAAAGAATTAATTATCAGAAAAAAATTAATTCAATTTGTAATGAATTGGTAGAAATTTTTAACTAAACATATTAAACTGGAACAACAAACAGTTGAATTGTCGACAAAACAAGATTACTTTTCAACAATATAGTTGAATTTTTAATGGAATAACTAAATTTTCAAGCAAATAATAAAATTTTTACCCAAAAAAGATAAAGTTGGATTTTCTTATTGGGTTCTATTAATTCAGTTCGCTTTAAAAAATCAAAAAAAAAAGAGAATATTTCTTGAAAATAGGAGGAAAGGTGAATTCTTTGAAAAGGCAGAAAGAGAGAAATAGGGGAAAGTGTGCAAGCTATTTCTTGGATAAAATCTAAAACGGCATAGATTAAAGTGACTAAAGTGGCACTTTCCTGTTAAAAAAGTGTCTTTTTCCTCAATTAATTAAATTTTTTTTAAATTTTCCTCACCAAAGCCTAAAGTTTCGCCAAAGTTGTGCAAAAATTCGAAAACCATGACTATGTCTGCAAAAGCCTTTCCTGAAAGCTTGAGACCTGGTATTCGTTTAATTTCTGGCAACGGCCTGTGATCCGTGAGTTCCATATCTTCGACAGGTTTTCTGATTTGTTCGACCAGCTCCATTTCCATTTTCCTCTGCTCAGCACGTTTTTCCTTTGTTGCTATTCTCTCGGCTCTCGCTTCGAGACGTTTTTTCTCCCTTTCTTCCATTTTTCTGCGACTTTCAAGAGCTCGTACTAATGCCATATGCTGTCTTCTTCTCTCCCTCTCCTGGTGTGAAAATTAATTTTATTAAGTTGCAAATCATCGAGGCAAGAGCAAAGATATTTATTTAAACTCTAAATCAATCTAATCTTCAAACTATTTTAAAGTTGGAGTTAATACCGTACGCTTTTGCACAGTTTTACTTTGAGGGAAGAAAAAGAAAACGGCTGTCTCAAATTCTTTTCAAATACCAGAGTGTCTACTTAAATCATGGAAAATAAATTCCCTGACAATTCCAAGTTCTTTCTAGGTATCACTTCTCATAGCACGAAGCCATTATAATATTTTGTATTTTTTTTTTTTTTTTTTTAACAATCGACTCGTTATATGTATACACTTTCTCGAGTTTACAATAAATCTGTTTTTTTTTTCAGTTTCTAGGCGTTCAATTAAAACTTTAAATTTAAATTAATGAAATATTTGAATAATACTAAAACATAATTAGGCATTTCTTCAATTTGCCTCTAAAGTCCATAAATTTGCATCATAATTCATACAATTTTTTAAAATCTTCTTACAATTAAAATTGAGTAAATATTTAGGTAAAATCATTAAATTTAATTTAAACTGCTTCAAACTTTCAACTTTTTAACTAAAAATATTTTATTTTCAATCCGATAATGAATTTTTTAACAAACAATTGAATTTAAAAAATACTAATAATTTTGACCAAAAAAGAAGATTTTTCAACAAAATATCCACAAAATTCTCTACCAAAGTGAAGAATTTTCAATTAAAATGATGGATAACTGGAATACTCAAATTTTTAACCAAAACGATAAATTTTCAAACATAAAAAGTAATTTTCAGTTAAAACTAATATTGTTTAATCAAAATAAAGCACTTTTTTTGATACAATAGTTATACTATTTTCAAACAAAGTGAGGAATTTTCGACTAAAATAATCAATTTTCAATTATAATAGTTGAATTTTAAACTAAAATATGAATTCTCAACTAAAATGATGATTTTTTTACTAGAATAATTAAATTTTCAACAAAATAGGTTATTTTTCAATCAAAGAGATGAATTTTCAATTAAAATGGTGAACCTTTACCCACAATAATTAATTTTTAATTAATATTTTACCATTCAAGCGAGAGAAAAAAAATTGTAAACTGTTTAATTTTTAAGCTAAAAGATAAATTTTAAACGAAGAAGATTAATTTTTCACCAAAAAGAAAGAATAAAATAGGTAGTTTTAGTAAAAAAAAAATTAATTTTAAACCAAAAAACAAACGAATTTAAAACAAAATAGATAAATACAGCAATATAAACCTACTTTTATAAATGGATAATCATTACTATTCAATTTTATATTGCAATTTAAAAAAATTAAACACTCTTAAAAAAGTTCCCCGAATTTAAAAAGAAATCCATGACATTTCCAGTTTTTCCCAGGTATATAAAAATTCGCGGATAATTCCAGGTTTTCCAGGTAGTGTAGACACCCTGAATACTAAACCCTTGCAGGATTTATTTAACAAATTATGATTAATAAGTTTACAATATTTTCGTAAAAATTAGTACTATATATAAAACCTAGATAGAATAGAAATAGCATAGACGAAGAAGAAGAGAAACTTCAAACATTTTTTAATTTTAGGTATATCTATTAGAGAAAAAACAGTTTAATGTTCCTGTATGAAGAAGAAATATCCTAAATCTCTTGTAAGTCTGAAATCGTGCAAACAACACTCGAAATAATATCATTCGAACACTTCGATCTATCAGTTCTTTACATGGAAAAACCCACGAAAATTGTTCTGCATTCTTAGAGACAATCAGCTCAGGTAGCACACACAATATTTTACATAGCTTGTAATTTAATGCTGATAAAAAATAGTATTTTGTCATACTAAAGTCAATCGTATTAATTTATTCATTATATTCAACATTTTTAATTTTGTATTATGTTGTCTTGTATATTTAATTTGGATGTAAAGCAAAATGAAAATTAGTAAATGATACAAATGAGAAATTAAACCTTAAATTATTACTTTGTACTTTGAAATGAAACAAAAATATTTTGATGATTGTGATAAAATGGAATTTGGTCAAGTAATTGAACCAACTGAAACCCGTCCCAACAATTCTGTTAGAAATTCTAAAAAAAAAGGAGTGGATTACAATGAAAATTAAAATATTGAATTAAATTTATTTTTTGTTTAGAGAGCGGAATGGCGCAAATGCCAAGTTAGCTGACGAGCGCAATTCGACTCTTGCATGTGAGAGCCGAGCTGCGTTCGTCAGCTAACTTCACAGTTGCGCTAATCCGCTCTCTAATTATGTTTCGTTAATAAAAACAGTCTTATGGTGACGGATTTCGTGAATATTGAAAGAAAAGTGAACTAAGACATAAAAGCACTATGATAAAGAAAAAGTTAATAGCGAAAAGAAACATCAAGCAACAGCAATACAAGGAAGAAGAAAGTAGAGCGATGATGCATTTCGCGCGATCAACGTGTCTTCCAATTAGCGCAGAAACAAATCGCCAATTATTGTTTGTTAATAATTTTAAAAACAACGACGGTTTAATGAATTCATTTCATTTGGTGATCCTTATTAGAAGCGAAGGTTAAAACAATCGTGAAAGTAATCAAACTTGACAGGAGGTTTGAGTCAAATAAAAGGATGGCTACCAACTTAATTTTATCAAATTATAAAAAATAATTGTATCTCAGTATTTTAATCGAGAGGTAAATAATTAAAAAATTAAATCCTAATAATGAACAAGGTTGACAGCTTTAAACCGAAAAATCAAACGTAAAAAGTTTGGGAATTTTAAATTAACAAGGGGAGACCGGAAATGGTCAATTTTAGTTTCAATTCATAATTTTTGTAATGAAAGCTCAGTACCTGAGTACTGATTTGTTAAAGCAATATGCAACTTATCGCCTTTTTTTATAAAAACAACTTTGAAATATCCGCCACAATCCATTTAGAGTTTAACGAAACGTACTTTAAATCGGCCGGAAGCTCAGGCAGTAAGTAGCGCTTCAGCTTCATAGTCGAAAAATTGCGTTTTTGATTCTCGCTGCGTGCACTTGTTTTATTTTATTTTTTATGCATTAAAATTTAAAAGTAATTTTTTATACTGCCTTCTGTCACGGAAAACTGAGTTTTTTTTAACTATATCGAGTTTCTCGTAAACAAATTTATTTTCAATAAATGTTATTAATTCTTTTCATAATTTTTACCAATTGTATCTAAAATTATAAGTATGAACGAGGTTTTTTTAATCTAGTATTTTATCAGGTAAAGGATGAACTTTCACAAGAAAGGCCAAAAATTGCATATAGCTGATTTGGCCAATTAATACTCAGCTAATGAGCTTTTATCGGCTAAAAATAAACTGACACTTGACTATTTCCAAATTGAAATTTTGAAACTAATCCAAAGTAAGCAAATTCAAATTGAAGATTTGGACAAATTTGAAAAATTTTCAAAATGAAGCAATGAGAACTAATAAAAAGTTCAAATAAGACGTTTCATTTCCAACCATTTTTTTATTGAAAATTTAAATGTTCAACAATCCTAAAGTTTAATTGTTTCGAATAAAAGAAATGTGAACTGAAATCGTTCACATTGAATCGTAATAATTGGGATAATTTACAATTGGAAACTTTCAAAATTCAACAATGTCAAACATTCTAGTACTTAAATTGTACATTTTTAATTGAGAATCTTGAAAATTAAATTTTTTGAACTATTTTAAAATTGAGCAAAACGAAATTTAAGTATGCATTTGTAAAATTTGTAATGGAATTTTTTTAAATGAATTTTTAAATTAAATAATTCAAATTTAGAAATTTTATAAACAAAAAATTCACAAATTTAGCACTTATAATTGAAAATTTTTAAAAGCCTCTACGTTGAAAGTTTATAATTTGAAACGTTAAAAAGTGGACAAATTAAACAAAATTAATTAACACATAAGCCTTTCAAATTGAAAAAAGATTCAAAGTTAAGAATCCTTGAAGACTAAAGAATTATAAACTCGGCGAATTTATAATTCAACTATTAGTCTAAATTGAAAATATTAAACGTATTATTTAATTTTTTTTTAAATATGAATTTGAAATTTAGAGAAACCACAGAGCAAATTAATATCAAATTTTTTATAACAATTTTTAAGCTAAAAAATGTCACAAAAATGAAAAAGTTACGACCCCTCGATGTTAATCTTCAAAAACAATAAAAATTTGATTTTTTTGAAACAATTTCGAAAACTGTAGTTTCCGATTCATTTAAATGCAAAATAAATTTGAAATCAACATAGATTTGTCATATTTTTATTCCACTGAAGAAAATACTTTAAAATGGGGTAATGCTGAGCAACCCGGGGTAATGTTGTCCACCAATATAACGTTGTCAAAAATGTCACTTTTAGTATAACTTTCTAAAATATAATAATCTAACATAAATAATAAAATCTCTCTGAGAAGTACGGCTAAAAAAATGTTTTCGTATATTTGTTGCCAGCGTTACCCCTAATGGCCCAGCTTTACCCCGGTAAACCATAACTTTTAATTTGATCTTAAAGTACAATATAAGAAGCCTTAGGGATGCGGATGGATGTTTGGATGGAAGTTTTATGCACCATTTAAAATTAAGGAATGGATAAAAAAAAGTGTTAGTTTCTGTTTGTTTATGCTTAGGTTAGGTATGAGACATACCAACTCGACGGTGTAGAGCATCTCGCGCTGCTTGGTGAGCTCCTGCATGTACATCTGCGGCACAAAACACATCCAATCCACCAGTGCTCAAACCACCGCTATACACTCAAAGTAATAATCGCTTTCTCCCTAAGTCTCTTTTGCCTTTTATCATTTTATATTAAATATATATCCAATTTTTATTTACTCTCACTTTTCTCTTATTATTTATCATTATTATATTATTATTTTTAACATTAAATTTATGTTCAAGAACAAAAGACGTCATCAAGACAGAGAGAGAACCTAGCCATCATTTGGAAAAATGAAATACAGATATCACACAAAAAGCTCAGAAAGTCTCTAATGAATAAATCAAATGGACAATTAATCGTAATAAATAATTAATAAATAATTAATTAATTTTACGCCTGAACAAAGTAACTATCGGGGAGCTCGACTATTTGAAAAAACTATTAACAAAACAAAAAAGAGTGAAAATCAAGCCAGTTTTTTTTTTAATATTGTACTAAAATCTTGAAGAGCTACCCAGTAGTTTCAACTTAGTTGTGCTGTTATCCATACAACAGTATTTAATGAAATAAAATTCTGATAAAAACCAGGGTGGCCGTTTTTATCAAAAGAAACTATTCTCGGGATTTTCCCGATTCGCAAAATTTTTTCATGATCAAACGAATTTATAACTTAAAGCGGAACACTTGAATCTTTTATTTGTATAATTGACGTTTAAAAAGTTGTTAATTGAACAAATTTGTCAAAATTATATTATTTAATGCAATTTTAAGTTAGAAAATTTTTTAATTGAATGACTTTTAAATCAATATTAATCTTGAATTGTTATACATATATTTAAAACTTCTAAACAGCTTTTAAAATTATTCGAATTTGTTTTCAAACACTTTTAAAAAATCCTGCAAAATTAAAAAGTTGACTTTAAAATCTTCCAGATTCTTTTTTTTACAATTTTGCAGATCTTTTGAAATCTTTTAAAATATTCTATTAAAATTAATTTTTCGAAATAAAAAATCATTTTGAATTCTCCGAACAATCTTTAAAAAAAAATTATTCTTTTGAAACCTTTCACAATTCTCAAAAAGCTTCTAAATTTGTCGTTAAGAGTCTCCAAAATCCACATTTTGTTTTAAATTAATAAGGTATCAATTGTTATTTATGTATCAAAATGTAACATTTCACTTATAAATGAAAGTTTTTTAAATAGAACAATTGAAATTGTAACATTCAAAGTTTAAATTTAGCTCTTTGAAATTTTAACAATTCAAGGCTGTCAATTTAAAACAATTCAGTTATATTACTAAATATCAAATAAAATTGTTCTTTTCTTAATTAAGAGATTTCAAATTGAGTGCGTTAAAAATGGTACATTTTGACTGAAACAATATTTGAATAGAATTTGAAATTTAATAAAAGCTTCAAATTAGGAATCTATTAATTTTAAGTTGTTCAAAAATTCAAAATATTACAGTTCCATTTTTTAAATTATTAATTAATTAACATTTGCAATATTAATTTACAACAGTCTTTAAAACTGCATTTAAAAAATGATTTTAATGTTTAAAATTCACAATTAAACTTAACATTTTAAAAAGGTGAAATCGAACTTATTTTAAAATTGTGAATAAATTCTGATAAAACAGAACAGATAAAAGGATTACTTTAAATTGCATTACATCATTATGTGATATGAAATTTTTGATATTTCAAGATATTGATTGAATAGATTTTTCTTGTACAAAATTTGCAAAATTCTCGGTCTCAAAAAATTCGTGGTCATTTTCCGATATTCCTGTCCAGCGGCCACCCTGAAAAACTCTATTTTAATCTCAAAAAAGTCCAAGATATCATGAATCATAAAGTTGTTTTTTACTAAAGAAAAAATTAAGGACCTTGGAAATTATCGGTAAATCGTACACCATAAATTAAGGCTAAATGGAGAAGCCATTTTGTCTAGTTTTTTCTATACATAATCTAAAGAGTAGAACGTGCTCCCTGTCAAAGGAATTTTTATCGGAGAAAATTCCATTTTTTTAAATTTAATTTTGAAACACAAAAATACGCCATATGAGCGTAGAAAACGGTTTTACTTACAGTCTACTTAGATAAAAAGTAGAATACTCTACTACTGTCATGATGATGCTGTCACTGTGTCGCTAATGGGGAGGCATTTTTTCTTTCGATTATTGTATAAAAAATTTAATTTTCTCGGTAAAAAACGGTTACAAACAAAACTTGTTACCGGCCACGTCGGAGGAAAAATATCTGCTCGCTTCTGCTTTAAGGCGAACCTAAGAAAAAAACTACCATGAACTTGGGTACTGAAGGATGGTAGATTTTCGTTTTGTCGTTAGGTTCGTCCAAAAATAGAACCAAGCAGATCCTCTTCCTCCGACTCTTTAGATTGTTTATACAACAAACAAGACAAAATTGCTTCTCAGTTTGTGCTCAGCTTATGAAATCCGATTTACCGATGATTTCCTAGGGCTTTAAGATTTGAAAAGAAAAATGAAGTAGAACAAAAGATCTACAGCACACAATATAGACTCTACTGTAAACAAAAAAAATTAGAAATCATGATAAACGAGATATTTAAATAAAAAAATTCTACTCAATAAACACAGAGAACGTAAAACTACACAATCGGTGATAACAAAAGCCGAAGAAAAATATAGAGTAGTCGAATTCTACAGCACACTTGAAACTATTGACAACAGAAACAGTTAAACTTCTATAATTTATCAAGAGATTCACCTGTTCCTTCAGCATTACCGCTTGCTGCCTCTTAAGTTCGCGCTCCTGCGAAAACAGGAAAGTTGACAACGGTAAATGGATGATATATGCAAATAAAAATTTTGAAACTAAAAAAAATTATTGTTAAATGATAGAGGGTTTAACAATTGTTAGAAGAAGCAAAACTCGTGAAGTGGAGGAAAACTGAACCGTGCTCTTGAAGCTACAATTATTAACATTAATGTAAATGCTCTAATTTTATGGAATATGCATGATAAGTTAAAGGAGAATAATAAGGAGAATTGCACTTGTTGAATAATAAATAAATTTAGTCTGTCGCAAGAGATGTGATTGTGTTAGAATATAGATATTCAACATTTTGCCAGTATTAAAAGTTTAAATCATGACTGTATGGCTTGAAGTGTGTGGAAAATTCACTTTGTGCGAAATTACCCTGCATATTTCATTCTTTGCGAGGGAGAACATTAAATCTTATTTTACCTGTTGCTTCCGCTGTTGCTCCTCCATTCGAATCTTCTCCACCTCTTCCTGCCGCTTTTTCCGCGCCTGCGCACATGCCACACACACGTCACTCACATTCATCATATTATTTTATATCCTTAGCGATTGTTAGGAAACTAAACTATCTTATTTTCTTTCTTTTTAACCCTTAAACGGCCAAAACGCCACTACCGGTACACTGCTTTTCAACGGCCAATAACTAAGACTATTCGACACTAGAAAAATTTAGACACATATATTTTTATTGCTTAAGATCTCCTCTTTCCGACGGTGCCAATGAAATTCCTCAAAAAATTTTCTTATTATCCCAAAATGCAGTTTAAACAAAAAAAAACGTGATTTTTCGTGCCTATTTTTTTTTTTTTGTGAACCATTTTCCAAAGCTTTTCTAGTCAGTAATTAACCTGGAATCTCACTAACGGGTGGAATAAATGTCTAAACTTTGAGAATCCATGGTTCAAAGATCGATTTTTCGTTTTAGTATTTTCAAAA
>NC_046662.1:33353340-33381758 GCF_010883055.1 Belonocnema kinseyi | reverse complement strand
ATGAACAATTTTTGCAAAATTCAAAATTTTGCTCAAAACGCTTCGGAAAAATTCAGGCGTATTTCTCGGCTGATTACAAGACTTTTTATTTTTGACAAATTTTCCGAAAAGCGCATAGTTTTTCAATAAAAAATTTTCATAGTTCTAAGCATCGTGTAAGAATAAAATGATTCACGAATATCTATCGTCCGTCTGCCGCAAACAAAGTTTACGTTGCCCAACTATCACCAACGTGGAGGTCGCCGAATATCGATAGTCTCTTGTTTTTTTTTAAGGGATTTTATATATTTTTTTTTACATTTTTTTATTTTTTTTTATGGAGAATTTTTTTCATTTCAGATTTCAAAATTTTGAATTTTTTGAATTTTGCAAAAGTTGTTCATATGCAAAATACAAAATTTTGCTCAAAACGCTTCGAAAAAATTCAAGCGTATTCCTTGGCTGATTACAAGAACTTTTTATTCCTGATGATTTTTCCAAAAAGCGCATCGTTTATTGTAAAAAAATTCATGAATGTTTTCACAAAAATTTTGCCATTAAGACGCCATTTTGAAAATACTAAAACGAAAAATCGATCTTTGAACCATGGATTCTCAAAGTTTAGACATTTATTCCACCCGTTAGTGAGATTCCAGGTTAATTACAGACTCGAAAAGCTTTGGAAAATGGTTCACAAAAAAAAAGAGGCACGAAAAATCACGTTTCTTTTTTGTTTAAACTGCATTTTGGGATAATAAATCAATTTTTTGAGGAATTTCATCGGCGCTGTCGGAAAGAGGAGATCTTAAACAATAAAAATATTTGTGTCTCAATTTTTTCTAGTGTCGAATAGTCTTAGTTATTGGCCGTTGAAAAGCAGTGTCCTGGTAGTGGCGTTTTGGCCGTTTAAGGGTTAATTTAAAATAAAGAGTACAGCAAGTCTCAAGTAAAATAAAAAATTATTATCATAAACTGAGGCAAAGCGACGCAGGGGGGGGGGGGTAAATCGGCGCACCCTTAATTCTATATTTAAAATGCGATAAAGTTATTTCTAGATTTTACAATTAATCCATTACAATAGTTGGTTGCAAGCTTCTATATTTTTCACCTAGAAAAAGCAAAGAACGTATTCAAAAACGCAGAATCAACGGTGCCCGTTTTACCCTACATGTGCCGCTTATCCCTAGATTACGGTAGCCTCTTTTTAATTATTTTTCATGACCTACAATCAGGATTCAAAATTAATAATTTCAAACTAATTCAATTTGGAACGTATTCAATCCAAAAAAATTTTAATTATGTTTCCAATTGAATCTTACACTTTTTAATTATGATTTTTTGAATTTCTTGATCTAAAATTAATCAATTTAGAAAGCTCTCAGTTAAAAATAGATTACTTACATTTTTTAATTTATTCTGGTTCCAACGCTTCTGATTATAAATTTTGTATTTCAAAAACTTTGAACAGCTAAAGGTTAAATTAATGAATTTTGAATCCTTCAAACTTAATATTACTAAAATTTTGAAGGGTTTTACATTTAGCTATTGTCTAATTTAAAAAGGGTAAATTTCCCTATTTGGAAAGCTTTAAATAAGAATTTTTCAATAATTGAGACTTCCAATTTTACCCCAATTCTTGAAGGATTCAATTACAAAATGTAAGGTTTCAAACTTTATAATCAATTTTGAACGCCCCAAACATTAAATTGATGAATTTCTGCCTAATCAGAAATCACATTAATTCAAAATTTCGAAAATATAACTTCTTACTTTAAAACTTTACAACGTCAGGGAATTTGAATGAGAATATGCAATTTCCACGACTTGCTTCTCGTTGAATATTCAATTTTTAATTCGATTATTTTAAAATATTAAATGCAAGGCTTAAATTTTAATTTGCATTTTGAAAAAAAGTGGAAAAAAAAAGAAAAGTTAAAAATTCGTTGACATGCTGAGAAAATTTAAATTAATGTAGTTTAAAAACGGAGGGCTTTTACAAAATATTTGTAAATTTTATATCAAACTCTTACCCCAGTAAAATATAAGAAACTAATAATTGAATTGTAATATCTCCTTCTAGAGCTAACCGGTAAAAGAAAAAACGCAAAAAATCTCTTAAACTGTGACTTGCTGAACTCGTATTTTTTATATCTATGGATTTTTTTAAATATCTACAAACTAAGAACTTGTAAGCTTAGGGTTCTAAAATTTTGTCGGAATATGTACCATATTTCATCATTGTAAAACCGAATAATAGTGCAAATATAACCTTATTTTCTTAAAGTAATACATACTTTGTCCTCCACTCACTTAGGTTTTTAAAAATACTGTATATATTCTGCCTTTCTTTCCAGGCTTTACAATATGATTACTCCAAAATCTAATTATAATTTGAAAAACATCACTTATTAGAATAAATCTTAAAATGAATGATTTTTTATTTAAAAAATTGATGAAATTACGAAGAGACGTTTATTTTACGTAACTTTAGAACTCTAATATGCTAAATATTTTAATCTTTCATGTATCGTGTCGGTAGGAAAAGGAAATTATTGGTACTCTACAACTAATAATATTCTCTCCAGAAATTTTCGTGGGTTAAAGTCTCCTTGATATTATAATTTGTACATGTTTGTTAACAATTAACATGCCTCCATAAAACCGAGAAACTACTTTTGTGAAATTTAAGACTTGCTCTACTCGTTTTTTAGGTACAACAATACGTTAGCCGCCAGTGAAAAAGCACTGAGAGAGAAAACGAAGAAAAAAGTTTTGTAAATTATCTCAGACCTTAAACCTTTAAAGAGAATTTATCTTCGAAGGGGAGAAAATCCTATAGAAATTTTTCTCTCTGAGGAAGTCAAGTTGTGCAAAAAAAGCAATGCTATTATAAATACTAATAGTCTAATTTATTTACAAAATTTTGGATAACTTTCCAGGTGAACATGACTTAAGAAATTGTATCCTATCTAAAAGAAAAAAAAATGGTGCAACGATATGTGTCGAAAATCTCGGAATCATTGTTGTTGAAAACCTGATTGGCTTGTCATTATTTAAAGTTGTTTTATTTTCGTGAAAAATTTGTATTTTTAATTTTTTTAGATTATATATCACAGAAAATTCACAAATGTTAACAATTTTAAGTTATTTTAGCGCTTTTCACTGAACAATTGTATTTCAAAACAAAAATCATTAGATTTCGAAAAAGATTTACAATTTTTCAATAACATTAGATTATGTTGATGTATTTCACCTGAAACTTATATTTTTAAGGCAAAAATCTTTATATTTTAATACAGTGGTTTCTGTTTGAAATAATAAAATTTACAAGTCTCGACAATATCGGATTCTGTTAAGTGTTTTTCGTCAGACGCTTTTAAATTTCTATTGAAAAATCAAGATTGAAAAAAATATGCATAATTTTTTAACATTTTCAGGTTACGTTGGCGTGACACCGAAAATGTACATTTTCAACAAAAAAAATTTATTATACTTTAAACCAAATTTATCATCTTTTAACGAATTTAAATCATGCTAGTATTTTGTATGGGAAGTTGATATTTTTAATTTAAAAAAACTTATAGTTCATAGAAGACTCACAACTTTTTAACCATTTTTGATGATGTTACACCAAAAATTGGTATTTTAAAACAAAAATCATTATCGTTTGAACTTGATTAAAACTTTTTAAACCATTTTGGATTATGCTAATGTTTTTTGTCGGAAATTGATACTTTTAGTGTAACAAAATATATATTTCAAACAATATTTACAACTTTGAACAATTTTAGGTTATATGAAGGCTTTACACCAAAAATATTTAAATATTTAAGATTATCATTCGTCATTAAATTCACACTTTTCGTACAGTTTTTGATTCTTTTGGCATTTTGTAGCGAAAATTGGTACTTTCAATAAAAAAAATCATTCTATTTCAAACAAACAAAAATCATTGAAAACATTTTTTAACGAAAAACGCTGATTTTAAAGAAAAAAATCAGTAGGTTTTGAAGAAGATTTACAATCATACACGATTTTTTGTTTTGTTAGCGTTTTTCGTCTAGAATTGCTAATAATAATAAAAACCATTAGATTTCAAAGAATAGATAATTGATTCTATGAAATACAACAATTTTGTATTAAAATTAATTTTATATTTTGATTTAAAAACTGTGTAAAGTGAAAAATAATCACGTGCGTAGCGCTCATTTCTTTTCTAATTAATTAAAAAAGTTAAATCATTGTTCTCCACTCTTTTGCTTTTCCATTTAAATTTTTAAAATACTTGAATATAAATGAATACTGCTGGTATTTTAAAAAGATATTCAAACAGCACTTAATTTCAGACATACACTGATGTTTTAAACTTTTCAATTACCCTGGAACTTTATAAAAATGTTTGAACCTATAAAAAGTCTTCTTGTGCAGAAAGGCTGAAATCTTATTGAAACTAGATCGAGCGAATGAAGAAAATACATGCATATACTTGAATATCAGAATTTTGACAAGGCGAGTCAAGACGAGAATGTAGAGTGAACACTGTATCGAAAAGAATAATAGAAGAAGAAGAAGAAGAAAAACATAAAATAAGACATCGATTGAAATCTTATCAAAGGTCAGCAACTGATACTACGAGATATTTATCTTTAACATTGTACCAACACCCAGAAAAACGATGATAACGAAGAGAAATGAAAAAATTGACGCCTCCATTCAATACCGCTCCACGTCGCGTTTTTAGGCGATGTTGAGCAGTATAGAATGGAGGCGTCGAAATGAAGAAAAGAAAATTCTAAATTAAAGCGCTCATGCGGGGCCAAGCAATAATTACCTATATATGCAAAAAATTCCACTTAATTTCGCTTAAGCTTACACATCTTAACAAAGTATACAGAAGTAATAGTGATTAATGAGAAGTATAAAATATTAACGTACATACGCATAAAGTACTTTGACTTGATGTAAAGATTGCGCGGAAACACGCAATTCGAGGAGGGAAAGAAAGTAATTCGCTGTTTTTTTTTTACTTGTATAGAGATATGCTTTAAACGTGGCATGCCTGCAATTTAGCTAGCTGTTATATGTATATAGTGACAGGAGAAGCTAGGCACAGAATAGTTTTTTGGCAGAATATTATCGTACCTACTTAAGTTTGGATTTTAACGAGCCATCCGACAATCTCAAAGCTCGAAACGCATTTGGCGTTTCTTCTTAGGCACTACTCTCACCTCAAATTTCAAATATACTTTGCCCCCCTTTTTTCGAAAAAAAGTCCGTATTTTTAGAAGGAAATATTACACGTTTTTCTGCCTTTGCCCATTTGTTATAGAAGCTGATGCCAGTAAGATCGAGTTTTAATCGATGAAACTTATAGTCTAGGGAAAAAAAGCTTCTGAAGATCAAGTATTGTTAAGTTTTCTCTGATATGACTTCGGAGTTCTATTTAGAAAGCAAGTGTAGCAAAGATTACTGACAAATTAGAGAATTTTGTAGTTGAATTTTTTGAATAGTTTAGAAAATAAATCATTCCTTGGGTTACTGTTTACGAGTTGGAGAATTCTTTCTAAGAAGTAGAATAATTTTTGAATGTGTGATGAAAAATTTGGGAGACTTAAGGATAATCCTTTCTAAATCAAATTCTTTTCATTTGGTTCTTTCAATAATAACAAATCTAAAAGTTTAAATTAAATTTTGATTCGAGAAATATTATAGTCTTTAATTTTTAGGAAAATAAATTAAAATTAAGCGTTATTTTAAAAGGGTCTAAATGAAAGGGCTCATATCTAGAAAGAATTATCTATATCATAGGAGCAAAATAATTTCCTACAAAATCAGAATGAAAAAGGTAAATTCTGAAAAATATTTTAGTAATAGCAAACAGTTTGTAAAATATACATTTGTTATTTTACTGCAGATTCTATACTGCAATTGCAAGTCTTGTATAGTTTCCAATTTTATGCTAATCATAACAAATATTGCAGATTATTAATTCTGGAACATTTTTTTTCCAATCATTTCTCAGACTAATAATTAAGTTAATAATTTAGTTCATAATCATGATAAAAATCAAGTTTAGCACAAATAAATTAATTTGAAATTTTTTAAAGTGTAAAATCTAGAATTATGAGATGTCGTTTCAACGTAATTATTGCAGGGTGACCGTTTTAATCGAGGAGAAAATTCTCAGTCATTTCCCGAGTCGTAAAAGTTTTACACAGTCATTGAAATAAAATAATTTGTGCTCTGAAAGCACACAAATCCTTCATTTATAGTAATAAAAACGGAACTGCAAACTAAAGCATTCAAAGTGGAATACTTCTGAATTTAAAAGTTTTAAAATTGAAGCTTATATTTTTTTTACTCGAATGCTCAATAACTAACACGTATAAAATATATGTTTTTAACACGTTTCAAATGAACGATTTTAAATTAAATGGTAGTAAAATTAAAAATGAACCAATACATTTTCCAAATTGATCATTATTGGCAAAATAAAAAATTTTTGATCTGTACATTTTTTAAATTAGAAGTTAAATTATTTTAAATTTAAGTCGTTTCAAATAAAGTCTCATTTTTAATCAATACTCAAATATTGCTAAATATTAAAAAATTGTTACTTTTTTATTTAAAAAGTTCAGATTCAATTTAAATTAAAAGCTGAAATTTCCGGATTCCAAACTCAATAAAAATGTTCAAAATACAAAATTTTCCCGCCTTCAACTCCATAAAAATGTAAAAAAACAAAAAAGTTCCTTTTCTAAATCGAAAATTAAATTTCAACATTTCTTCCCTTTTTTAAAACTAGAATTGTTAAATTTAAACATTTCTGTTATACATAATTCCTTTTAAATTGAATTATTTCATTTCAAATCGTTTCAAATTGATAGTTGTCCAATTCTTATTTCATACTTTCACTCAAAAATATTTCAAATAACAGTCTAATTTTATTGCTAAATATTGAAAAATTGTTCTTTTTTAATTAAAAATTTTCAAATTTAATGGGTTGAAAATTAAATGTGCATATGACCGAAACAATATTGGAATAGCATGTGAAATTTAATAATAGGATTTAAACTATCAATCTATTAATTTTTGTAATTATTTGAAATTGAAAATAGTTTATTAAGTTTGATCGGACCTTTAAATTGGCTTCGTATTGAAAAATGTCAATTTTGAACGCTAAAATCTGTAAATTGTTTAATTTTCGAGGAACTCTGAATCGACTTTTAAAATCAATTATTTTTCAATTTTCCATTCTCGAACTACAGTTCAAGTTTAAAAGTCATGTATTAATTATATTGACAGTTGATCAATTTAAAACGGATTTGATTGAAAATTTTTAATTTCAAACGCTATTAATATTTTATTGATTTCTTTTTAATTCTAATCTGCATTCTATAATGATTGGATAGATTTTTCTTCTCAAAATTTGTAAAATTCTCGGTTTCTCGCTCCAGCGGCCACTCTGTATTGCAATTATTCCGAAATTAAAAGTTCAAATTATTAACTTAACAATGCAATTTTCTCCTACTGTTTTGGGTTTTTATTTTACAAAAACTCAAAGATTCTACGAAATAAATCAAGTATTAATGAACTTCGTAATCGGAATATTTTTTTTCAAATAATGAGATGAGGAAAACGGCAAATTGTTATTATTTTATATCATGATTAAAATCAAAAGAATTATCTGAAGAATAATTCAAGGAATTTTAATTTTAATTTGAATATAAAAATTTTAATAAAAAATTGCAGGAACTTAATATAATTCGAGGAAACTTTAGGAGGGTTTTTAAGAGCCTTTTCTCCTGAAAGAAAATTTCGTAAAGTTATATCTTTTCCTCTGAAGAATCTGAAAATATGACCTTAAACAATTTAAAAACATTTCCAAATATCACCTAAAAGATTTGCAATTCCATCACAGAATCCTTCTGCTCAAAAAGATATGGAAGCTAAAATTGTGAAATCATAAAGCTACTCATCTGACTAATAAATCTGAGGTAGATACAATAAATGTATACGTGCTTGTCTGTGCGAAAGCTTTCTATACCATGCAGCATTCGAAGGTATCCAGAGTATTGCACCCTCCCGTCAACAAAAGCCTATACAAATAAACGTTAAAAAAAGAGGTTCGCTTAAAAAAAATCTCACGGTAGAAAAAACGCCCGTACTTAGAGTTCTTAAATGCCCAAGAATTTATATTCAGTAAATACTCTCGAGAATATGCTCAGCATTTAAGCTCTAACAGAGCATTTATAGAGCATGTAAGAGAATTTAAAGCATTCATTGTTTAAACAAATATATATGGTAATTAATAAAAAAATACAAAAACTTTCTAGAAGGAAATAAACATATACTTTTTTTAAATTACAGATCAAGAATTCCAGAAAGTCAGGGAATGTTTCAGGAAAAACCTGATAGAGTTAGGGAATTTTCGATAATATAAAGTTGAAGTTAATTTTATTATAATTGTTAAAAATCTTAATTATTTGGTTGAAGATGAATCTCTTTTCGTTGAGGATTCAAACTATTTTGTTGAAAATTCATCTTGCTTGGTTAAACGAAACTATTTTTAGTATGAAAATAAAATCCTGTTTGCTTGAAAATTCAACTAGTCAGTTGAAAGTAAAACTACTTTGTGAAAAATTTATTTATTTGCTTGATGATTCATGATTTTAGTTAATTGTTTACACTGAAAATTTAACTCGTAAATATTTGATCTAAAATGTATCTTCTTCAGATATAAATTCCAATATTTAGTTTAAAATGCCTGTATTTTATTGAAAATACTAATTTTTGGAAGAATATTTAAGCTTCTTGGTGACAAATTCCTCTTTTTAGTTAAAAATTCCTTTTGAAAAAATAAAATATTTGGTAGAAAATTGATCTACTATGTAAAAAATGCGTCGATTTTGGTAGAAAATTCATCTTATTGGTTGAAAATTGATCTTATTGGATGAAAAATATTTTTTTTTTTAAATTTATATTTAGCATTAATTTTTTCAGTTGAAAATGTAACTGTTCAAGTTTTTTGTTGAAAATTGATCTTTTTGGATAGAACTTAATTTTCTTCGTTGAAAATTATAGTATTTCATTGAAAATTGACTATGATTTTATTGAAAATTAAGTTTTTTCCCCAATATTTAATTATTCTATTTTTTGAAAATTTCACTATTTTGTTGAAAATTCGTTTATTTTTTGGTTGAAAGTTTATTTTGCTAACTGAAAATTTAAGTATTTTATTTTTGGTAGAAAATTGATCTTTTTAGTTGAAAATTCACGTATTTATTTAAAAAAATTATTTTTTAGTTGAAGATTGATCGTTTTAGTAGAAAATTCACTTTAATTATTCAATTTTTTTTGTGGCTAATTCACATATTTTTATAGAAATGTAATCTTTTTCATTAAAAAATATTCTGTTTTGTAGAGAATGTAATTATTCTATTTTTTGCTAGGAATTCATTTCATTGGTTGAAAAAAAATGTTTGGTTAAAAATTCGTTTTTTTAAACATTTTTTATAGAACAATATTTTTTTTTGAAAATTAAATATTTTTGCTGAAAACTCGTTTTTTTCTCTTTAAAATGTACTTTTCTTACTGAAAATTGTACTATCTTGTATTATTATCTTTTTATTATATTTATTATATTATTATATTATCTTGTATATTTGTACTATCTAATCTACTAATTGATCGTAGATTTATCTTTTTTAATTGAAAATTGATATATTTTATTAAAACTATATCTTTTTTGGTAGAAAATACATCTTTTGGGTTTTAAATTAAAATATTTGGTTAAGAATTCATTTTTTGTTTGAAAATTGATTGTTTTACCTAAAAATTTAATTCATCTTTATTTTAAGAAAAAAACAAACTATTTTCTTGAAACTTTTTTTTTCGTTGGACATTTATTTTTCTAACATTTTAATTATGCTAGTTTTTATTGAAATTTCATCTTTTTTGGATGAAAATTCATGTACTTTGTTGATGTTGAATCTTTCAGTAGAAAATTAATCTTTTTGGTTGGAGCTTCATCATTTTAGTTAGAAATTTTTTTCTTAGGTTCAAAATTTATCTTTTCGATTTGAAAACTCAATTGAAAAGTGTTTAAAGTGTATTGAGTGACAATTTTCTTTTGCATCAATATTATTACTCTTCCAGAATCTAGGCGTATGGTTGGTTTCATATCTACGAGAATTTAGAAATTGGGATATTGTAGCAACCCTGAATAATGCGTGCACTATTTAATGCGAATAATATATTTTCTTTTACCACTTAAATTAAGCGCCCTTTCCAATTTTAAGCGATACATATTTTAAATCCTTATTCAAAATGCTTGTAGATGCTCATTAAATTCTCAAAGCACGTAAAAGTTCGAGCATATTCTCGAGCATATTCTCATGCTCGTGAGAATTTCTCCGAGCACTCAAACTCTTTAGAACACTACCCGTACTGCATCTAACGCATGAATTTGCCAGCGTGAAAATGTGTCCGTAAGCAATATATACTTTCTAATGTAGAAGCCGAGGAGGAGTCAGGAACTTGGTTATCGATGAGTGACTCGTCGTGTCTCGATGACCGGATATGAGAGACACACAAGAGGGTCTAGATGGATGGACGGGGTGTTATCTAATGGAGGATTGATTACCGAGGGGGGATCGAGGAGAGCGTCTTACCTCCTGCAGCAATTCCTGATTTTGCGTTTGAGCCTGGACCTGCTGCATGCTGTCCAGGTGTGAGGGCGAGGTCGCCCTCGAGGTTGCCACATTCGCAATTGGAGTCGTCGCTGAAGCGGTTGTCAGGGGTGACATCAGCGTCGGCAGCAGCGGTGACACCCCCAGATTTGAATTCAAACTCATCTTTTTCGCCGACTCGATGTCCACATCGGTCTGCATGACGTCCCGATTCCTCCAGCTCTCGGCGATGCTCTCCCGATTCTTCCAGATTGTCGCCACGGTGCTGCTGGCCAGTCCCAGTTCTCGGGCCACATCACTCTTGCTCTTCCCTCTCTCGATTTCTTGGATGATCTTCATTTTCTGTTTGATCGTGAACGCGAGCCGCTTTCGACCCTGCATTCGTGCCAGGTAGCCGCCAGGCGGCTACTGTCAGTCCACAGTGGGCTAATATTTTTTCTCTGATTTTTCTTTTCTCTTGGTGAGTGTCCGTGTTTTTTGGGGGTGGGGGGGTGAGTGAGGTGTGCGAATACGGATGTTTGTGTGACCAAATGCGAGGCAGTGAGTGAACGGATGAGCAAGTGTGGGGCAGTGAGTTGTGAGTAAAGAAGGATGGGTCAGTGGAGCGAGTGAATGGATGATCGATCTCCCTCTTTCTCTCTCTCTCTCTTTCTTTCTTTCTTTCTTTCTTTCACTAGTGCATTAGACAATTTTAGGAAAGCCATCTCCAGTAGCTGACTTTAATTATTTCTTTACCATTAACACGACTACTTGTACACCGAGCGGCTCTTTTCCACGGAGGATCTCAAAATCAAATTAATCCTGGTTGCAAAAGATCTGACAAAATATCCAGACTCAACAATTTATTTACTTCTCTGCTAGCCTGGTGAAGGGAGTTGCTGTCTACAGTTTGCCATAAGGACCGTTATCTTGCAATCCGCAATGCGATTTAGTCCTCTTCCCCATGATACATTTTATACAAAGTTTGTGAATTTCGCAAAAGATGAGTTTCACAACTATTTTTCCTTATTC
Organism: Belonocnema kinseyi; assembly: GCF_010883055.1. Lineage (NCBI taxonomy): Eukaryota > Metazoa > Arthropoda > Insecta > Hymenoptera > Cynipidae > Belonocnema > Belonocnema kinseyi. The sequence goes on along the minus strand of NC_046662.1, from coordinate 33,370,077 downwards.
TGATTCAAATTATTTACAACTTTTATAACTTAAAAAAGAATAATTGATTCATTAATATAAATAATAATTGTATTAAATATAATTGATTAAAGATTTATATTAAAATATTTGTATTAAATTTAAAAAAGAAATTCTTGTTTAGTTTATTAGGGCTTCCCCCCTTTTTCAATAATTCTTCTCTTTCTCCCTATTTTCAAGAAACCTCCCTCTTTTTTCGTTCTTTCGCTTAATCGAAAACTAAATTAATAGAAGTTTGGTTAGAAAATTTACTATTTGGTCGAAAACTTAATTATTTCGTTGCAAATGCAACTATTTTGTTAAATTTATCTTTTTTGGTTAAAATATTAACTGCTTAGTTTTAAGTTTAAATACTTTGTTAAGAACTCATTTTTGTGTGTGAAAATTCATCTTTTAGTTTCAAAATTTAACAATACATTTTAGAAAATTAATCTTCTCGGTCAAAAAATCAGCTACTGGGTTGAATATTGAATTCTTTTGTTGAAAATTGAACTATTTTATAAAAAAGTAATTTTTCTTTTGGTTGAAACTTTATTTCATTTTTATTTAAAAATATAACATCCATTTTTTTTTAATTATATTTTTTATTGAAAATTAATCTTTTCTGTTTAAAATTCAACTATTTGGTTAAAAATGCATGTATTTTGTTGAAAATTCATCGTTTTTCGTAGAAAATGCTACTACTTGGTTAAAAGTTGAACTACTTTGGTAAAGTTATATATTTTTTTTTAGGATTTACCTCTGGTTGAATATTTAACTTTTTTGTTGAAAACACGATATAAAAATATATACATTTTTAGATGACATATCAACTATTATGATTATTTTAAAGTTAAACTACTTTTTAACTTTTGTAGAAAATTGATCTTTTTGGCTTTAAAACTCATGAATTTGGTAGAAAATTAAAATATTTGGTTAAAAATTAAATTTATTGTTTAAAAGACATATTTTGGGGTCAAAAATTAATCTGTTTCGAGGGAAATTTGTCTTTAAAATTCAAATAAAATGGAACTAACTTGGTTGAAATTGGAACTAATTTTTTCAAAATTACTTATAGGATTCACCTCTTTGGTTAAAAATTGATTTCTTATCTAAAAAGTTATCTTTTATGAGCTGAAAAATAAATCATTTGTTATAAAACTAATGTATTTTGTTGCAAATGCATCTTTTTGGTTAGAAAATTAATCTTACTCGTTGAGAATTCATCGTTCTAGTTCAGGTTTCAAATACTTCGTTCACAATTCATATTTTTTAATTAAATGTGACTCATTGAAAATTTTTTAGCTTCGAAAAAATATTTTTTTAGTTGGAAATTCAACTATTTGGTTTGAAATTCAACTATATTTTCATGAATTCAACTTTTTTATTAAAAATTTGTTTATTTTCGTTTAATTGAACTCGTTGAATATTCCGTTTGATGTAGAAAATTCGTCTTTTTATAGGAAATTCATTTTTTATGGTACAAAAGCCATTTTTCTTGGTTGAATTTGGTGGTTTTTTTGGTCAAAAATGCATCTTTCTTAGTAGAAAACTAACTTTTTTGTTAAAAATTCAACTAAGTTGGACAAACATTTCTTTTTGCTTTAGAGTTGAACTATCTGGTTCGCAATACAACTGTTTGGTTCAAAATTAATTTTGTTAGGATTCACCCCTTTGATTAGAAATTTAACTTTTCTGCTGAAAATTCGATTTTTTTAAAGTTAAAAATCAAATTCTTATCTAAAAAGTTCTCTTTTATGAGTTGAAAAATAAACTATTTGGTAGAAAATTCATGCATTTTGTTGAAAATTAATTTTTTTAATGAAAATTTGAAGATTCTATTTTTAGTTGAAAAAAAAAAAATTTTTAGTTGAAAATCCAAATATTTTTGTTCAAATTTCGTTCCTTTTCGTTTAATTAAATTCCCTGAATATTCATCTTTCGGTCGAAAATTCGTCTTTTGATAGATAATTCGACCATTTGGCTGAAAAGTCATCTTTTTTGGTCAAAAATTAATATTTCTTAGTAGAAAATTAACTTTTTGTTAAAAATTCAACCGATTTGTGCTACATTATTGGTTTGCTTTATAATTAAAAACTATATGATTTTTAATGCACCTGTTTGGTTAAAAATTAATTTGGTTATTGAGAATCTTTTTTTGGTAATGTTGAATGCAATATGGCATTTACATTCATTTAATTCGAAAAAATTACTTCCCCTATTATTATAAAAAATCACCCTATTTTTAACGTAGTTCATGGATCCCTTATGGCTATCCTGACATCATTATGGCAAAATGTAAACAACAACTTTCTTCACTTGGACGTCAGCTGTTTTTAGAAATTTCAAAAAAACTTTAGTATTATCCTCCGCAGAAGATACGCTCCTATTCTTGATAGCCCGAAGAATCTCGCTGCGTTCCGTTCCCGAGTGAGCCCAACAACTCAAAATCTTTTCTCTTCAGCTGGTTCAAGCCCAAGAGAAAAGCAAAATCCATCAAGAATCGGATCGCAGCCAGGATACAAAAAAAAATATATATATATATGTATTTCGGCACTGACTTTGACACTCGCGTGCACCTACTCTCGTTTCGAGTCTTGGGTAAAGGAACTTTGCTGCTCTCAAAGTGGACTATCACTTGCGAAACGCGATTGGTTCGTATCTTACCACGTTAGCGTTCGTTTATTTATTCAAGGGGGAGGGAAAAATGAGAAAGTCGAGAAAAGAATTAAAAGAATCTCAACGATAAAATCTAGGCGCCGATTTGATAAAATAAGAAACCAATCGCGATCGGAACTCAGGTCGGTCGAGTCACCGAGTAGCGGGTGGAAAAGCGATGCAAAATACGTTTCTGTCTGGTGACATGACATGACGTTTTAAACGTAACTCAAACGAAACAATAAAAAAAAAAAGAGGACATGCTGGGCTCTCCTGTCACTATTGCTAGCGATCTCTGGTTGGCGGATTTTTCGGTTTTGGATCATGGGGGGGGGGGGGGGGGGGGGGGGGGGGGGGTGCGGTTTTAGGTTGAGGGAAGACGAGTAAATGTAATTCAACTAATAAATGAACTATCGATTTAAGGAGTGTATATATGTAAAATATACATATAAATAAATGTAAGATATAATATACGGCACACACAAAGAGCATGCGACACGCACGGTAGGTGGACAAAATACAAAAACGTAGGTATCTCAAGTAGAAAGAGAATAATAGATCTTTAACGAATGAAACAACAAGATCGAGACAAAACGAAGGAGCTCGAAATTGACAAGCACTCACCTCCAAGAGCTGCTGATTCCTGATCTCCCTCTCCCGTCTCACCGCCTCCTGCCGTTCACTCTTCTCCTGCTCTTTCAGTAACCTGCGAATTCAATTTCAATTACCAATTGTTATTATTAATTATATTCAGTTAATCGTGAACACCAAATTCAAGAGTTACATTGGACAGGATGGCCGAAAACCTTCATTTTCGAAATTCCCTCACTTTTCCCTGATTCTTCTCTGACCAATTTTTTATTTTCCCTGACCATTAATATTCAAAAACCAGCATTTTAATCTCGTAACATTTTGAACATAGAATCTTTTATAAACGAAACAAAATAGACAAAATTAGGATTAAAACTACTAAATTTCAAATACATTTATTTCAACTACTAAATAATTACTTTTTTTTACAAAAGAAAATAAAATTTCAATCCAAAAGGACTAATATTCGACGAAAAAAAATGACTTTTTAACCAAATACTTTAATTTTCTACCTTCAAATATAAATTTTCAACAAAATAGTCAAATTTTCAAACCAAAAAGATTAAACTTCAACCAAAAACGATTGCAGTTTTAACCAAATAGTTGAATTTTTAACAACAAATAATTTGTAACCAGAAAGTTGTAATTACAACTAGATAATTGAACTTTTTTTTATGAAAGAGCTGAATTTTTCAACAAAATAGTTGAATTTTTAACAACATGATTGAACTTTTTACCAATCAGTTGAATTTTCTACCTAAAAAGATGAATTTGCAACTAAATTTTCAACAACAAAAAATCTTCAACCAAAAACAGTTGCATTTTCAATCAAATAGTTGAATTATCAACAAAAAATAATTTGTAATCAAACAGTTATAATTACTGACTAAATAGATTAACTTTTTATGTAAAAGAGTTAAATTTTTAAGAAATTGTTGAGTTTTTAACAAAAGAGTGGAACTTTTTGGCAAATAGTTGAATTTTCAACCAAAAACAGTTAAATTTTCAACCAAATAGTTGAATTTCCAAGAAAAAATCATTGTTCAACATTCAGCCTACAAAGATGATTTTTAATCGAATTTTCTAATTTTTACTCGAAAAATACTAAACTTAAACCAATTATAGTTGCTTTTTCAATAAAAAAGTTTTTTGAAGCCCAAAAAGATTTATCTTTTAAAAAATAGTTAAATTTTCCACAAAAAGATGAGTTTTCAACAAAATATTTAAGTTTTTAGTCAAAGAAATGAACCTTCAACTCAAAAAATAAATTTGTAACAAAGTAGTTCAACTTTAAGCCAAATAGTTGAATTTTCAACTAAATATATCAATTTTTAACAAAATATTTCAACTTTCCACCAGCGACATGAATTTTCATATAAAATGATTAATCTTTAATTAAACTTTTAGTGGAAAAAAAAATTGTTAACAACCAAAAAACGAATTTTCAACCAAAGAGATGGACTTTCAACTGAAATTATGAATCTTCAACAAAACATGATTTTTTATACTCGACCTTTAACTATTAGTTCAATTTTCAAACAAAAAATATTTTTATTTTAATTAAAAAGCAGTTGAATTCAACCAAAAAGACTAATTTAAAAAAAAAACGGTTGAATTTTCGATACAGAAAATACTTTATCAAAATATTTGAATTTTCAACAAAGTAATTAAACTTTTCACCAAGTAGCTGCATTTTTAACCTACAAGGATGAATTTTTCAACCAAAAAGACAAATTTTTTAACATAATAGTTGAATTTTCAATACAAAAATATGAATTTTCTACAAAAAAGTTCAATTTTCGTCCAAAAAAGACGCTTTTAGCAAAATAGATGAATTTTCAACAAAAAATTAAATTTTTAAGCAAATATAGCTAGTAAGGAAAAAAATAAAATAGCTAAATTAAAATATGAATTTTGAACAAAAAGGTATTTTTTTAACCAAAATAAGTAAATTTTCAAGCCGCAAAACTTCATTTGAAAAATTCCTTAATTTAGAAAAAAAATATAACAAAAAAAAATTACCAAGCATAAAACAATTTCAAATTAAAATGTAAAAATTTCAAATTTATTGTCTTTGACAAATATTTAAATTTTAAAATGCCTCTTTCGGAAAATCTCTGACTTTCGTAATATTTTCTTCAAATTCCCTGACTATTCCCTGATCCCTGAAATATTAGTTTTTTCTTATTTAAAATTAATTTTTTAACTCAAAATGTAACTGTTCCATTTTTTGTCGCGAATTGTTCTGTTTTTGGTAGAAATTTAATCTTTCTGTTTGAAAATTATAGTATTTCGTTGAAAATTAAGTTTTTAAATAAATATTTAATTACTCTCTTTTTGAAAATTTAATTATTTTGTGGAAAATTCTTCTTTTTTTGGTATAAGAAAACTCTCATTAGTTGAAACTTCATCGATTTTGTTAAAAATTAATTTTACTGGTAAAAAAATGAAACTATTTTGTTGAAAATTCATGTAATTGGTTAAACATTAATTTTGTTTAGTTAAAGACATCATTTTAGTTGAAAATTAACTTTAATTTATTCCATTATTTCTGTACAATTTACCTTTTTTCATAGAAATGTAATCTTTTTCGTTAAAAACTTTTCTGTTTTGTGAAGAATTCAACTATTCTACTTTGTCATTACAAAGTATCACTTTGTGCTTCTATTCATTGTGATTAAAGACTAATGTCTTTGGCTAAAAATCCGTTTCACTTTAGTTGAAAATTAATGTTCTTTGAACTGAAACTGCAAATATTCCATTTTTGTAACGACCACCCTGATTGGACCTGGTTGAATTTACCTGGCTTGCTCTTTGTGACGTTGTGCTTCTTCTTTGGCGAGTTTCTTGGCGTATGCCAACTTGTCCCTCTCGTATTGACTATTGACCCTGACGTCCCTGAAGCCGCCAGCGGCTTTCAGCTCGTCTAACCTCCTCGCTACCTCCTGAGCACCGAGCCTCACAAATTCCGCTTCCGCCAGACCCATCGTTGGCTGCAAGAATTCACCGACAAGCGGCCTCGACGAAAACGAAAAGTTCGCTGTTGACAACTCCACTGGATTGTGATACTCGAGAAACTGAAATTCAATTTTAAAAATTACATTTTCTTGCACTTTTATTGATTCTAGTCCGGAAGACAAGTTTTTCTCTGTTTTATACGGGAAGCAGCTACCTTTAAAAGTTCAGAAGTATTCCTAAACGATTTCCCGCAAGGACTGTAGTAGGAAACATCGCCCTTGATGACTCCCGTTTTGCCGAGACCCTTGATGACTGTTTCCCTTTTCCATCCGCGTTCCAGCGGCACTTGAAGATCCTTTTCACTAGAATTGAGCTTTCTTCTCTTCGCATTCGACATGCCATCCGCATTATCATCGTCGGTATCACTGACCGCGTCAGTGTTACTTCCACTCTCACTAGTCACGTCCATGTTGCTCTCCTCGCCCGAAACTTCGAGCAGTCTGTTTTTCATCTTCTCCTGCAAAGATTTCTATATAGGGAGCAGGATTTAGTGGAAAATCATAGGTAAACGGAAACCATAAGCTCGCGATAACCAAAAGAGTAAATACTTCAAATAAAATCAAAAGCAGAAAAAAAAATAGAATTCTTACAAAGAGATTTTCCATAAACTAACACAAATCACTAATTAGAGAGGGGAAGCAGTCGCGCCAAAAATATGTTTGATAACAAGGATAGGAGTGGGGAGATACCGGTGAAAGTGACGTTACAGATGACAAATTTTAACAAAGTTCTTTCCCCTATTCCTTGTTTTAAAACCATTTTTTTTCCTACATTTTTTTGTTTAACAGTATATTTCTTTTAGTCAAAAAGTCCACCATTATATTTTTGGTTAATCCCAAAAGGATGAACTTTCAACTACTTTGTTGAAAGTTGAACTACTTTGATAAAAATTTATATTTTGAGTTGAAGGTTAATTTTTTTGGCTGCAAATTTAACTATTTTATTGATATGCAATTAATTTTTTACTGAAAATTTAACTATTCCAAATTTCAATTGAATATATATCTTTTTTGGTTCAAAATTGAACAATTTGGTAGAAAATCCAACTACATGGTTAAATAATAAACTACTTATTTAAAAATTGAACTATTTGATAGGACATTAGTTTTATTACCAAGGCAGAAAATTCTTCTTTTTTTGTTGTTGAAAATTTAACTATTTGGTTAAAAAATTCATATTTTATGTTGAAAACTCAACTATTCTGGGAGAAAATGCAACTATATGGTTAAATATTAATCTATTTATTTCAGAATTCAACTATTTCATAAAACATTAAACTTTTTGTTGAAAAATCATATTTTCGGGATGAAAATCCAAATTACTTGTTTCATAGTTAAATATTCATTTTTTTAAGTTTTACCACTTTTTTTTTTAAATAAACTGGTTTTTTTTAATTCATTGTTTTTTAATTTGAAATATTTGCGGAAGATTTGTAAAATAAATTCTTTGTAATCTGATTACACTAAAAAAACCGTTATTTTTCAAAATTTTCAAAGATTTTAAAGAACTATTAAAATTAAAATTAAAATTAAATTAAAGAACTATTACATTCTTTGAAAGTTCAGCTATATTGAAATAAAAATTGTTTATTTAAATATTTAAATTAATTATTTTGTTGAAAAATTTTTGAACGTTGTGAACTGCTTTGTTAAAAATTCATTGTTTTTTTTTAAGATTCATCTTCTTTATTGAAACTTTAACTATTTTGCTGAAAATTAATTTTTTAAACTAAGAATTCAACATTAGGTAGAAAATGCATGTGATTTGTTGGAAATTCAACTTTTTGGGGAGACAATTAATCTTGTTTATTGAAAAATGAATCTTTTCGGTGAATAATTAAAATATTTTGTTAAAACTTCATGTTTTTGGTTGAAATCAACTTCCTGAAAATGATTTTTTTTTTTTTGAAAATTGAACTACTTGGTTAAAAATTCACCGTTCTAGAAGGAAAATTAATTGTGTTTTTGAAAATTGGTAAAAAATAAACCAAAATTCACTCAAAATTTTCAATTAACATTTAATCAAAATTCACTTTTGCAGGTTAAAAATTCAATAGTTTTGTTGAAAAATCAATTACATTGTTAAAGTTGCCTTGTTTGGTAGAAAAATCAACAATTTTGTCGAAAATTCATTCTTCTAAGTTAAAAATTCGTCTTTTACGATTGAAAATTAAACTGCTTTTTGAAAAAGCCGTCTTGATAGAAAATCTTTTTTTGGTTGGAAATTCAACTATTTTGTTGAAGATGCAATATACATATTTCGACTTGAAAGAATTTCACATTGAATGTAATACATTTACATTAATTTTATTTAAAAGAATCCCTATTTTTGTAAAAAATTACCCTGTTCATCCTATTTTATTATTACATTTAATTCTTCAAATTCTCGATTCGCAAATATTTGTCATGGTCGATTAAATTAAAAAAATTCGAACTCTAAAGCTCACCATTTTTCCAATTGAATTCGTGAAAAATTAAAGCATTTAAGGTGGAAAATCTTCAATTTTTAACTTACGAAATAAAAGTTTAAAATTGGAGTAATTCAAAACTGTTGTATTTAAATAAATTAAAAATTAAATTAAACTGAATCAATCAATAAATTAAAAAATGTCCAAATTTGAATTATAAATAGTCTAGATATCGTTAAAAAACTTCAAAATTTTACTTAAGTCTTAAAAAATCTACATGCTGTTTCAAATTTTTAAAAATTAAATATTATTAAATGTTTTTTCATGGCTTCTAAACATTATTTAAAATTATTCGAATTTCAAATAATTTTTCAAAACAAAAAACCATTTTCAATCTTCCTACCAATCTTAAGAAAAACACACACTTCGTTTAAATTATTTGAAATCATTTCAAGTTTTAAATTAATGTTGAATCCTTTCAACACCTCTCAACATAACTAAAAATTACTCTAATTGTTTCTAAAAATAATAAGTATTCAATTATTATTTATACATTAAAATTCAAGGCTTATAAAGATTCAAGGCTTTATATTTCCAACAATTCAGTTTCAAATTATTAACAAGTTTTTACGACTAAGGCTTTTGAACTGAACCAGTTTCAATTTTAACGTTGAACTCTGGAAATTCTTAAATTTTGAAAGGATATAAAATCATCTCAACCAATAAATTATTGTACACTTTTTGATACTTCAAATACAGTTAAATTTTCAAAATAATTAATTTATATTTACAACTGATCAAATACAAATGTTTTTATCACAAATTTTCAATTTCATACGCTTCAATTTTCAATTGTTTAAGTCTTCCAAGACTGCATTTAAAAATTCTTTAAATGAAAAATGTCAGCTTAAAAATAAAAATCCGAAATGGAAAATTTTGTTCAGCAGCAGATTTTTGAATTGCGCTATAATTACTAATTAAACTAATTATTTAGAAAATTGGATAGAATTTTCGGTTTGAAATTGGTTCAAATTCCCGGTATCCAGCGGCCACCCTGGATATTGGGATTGAAAAATAGAGAGACATGGGTGATAAAAACTTACTTGATGTTTCTCGTCACCGTGGCCCAAAGCAGACGCATGGAGCTGCTGGGCAGCCAGAATATTGGACCTGAGTAAGGAAACCTGGTGCGATAATGGAACGCTCGGGTCCAGGGAACCCGGGACCGGTTTTATACCCAGAGCTCTGCTCTGCGCCAAAAGTGAGGCGACTGTATTCTTTTTTGGTTTCGATACACCTCGACCTAAATTTCTTGGTCGGCCATCTTTGTGATGGGTTGTACTCGTACTCTCACTTTCTTCGCTTCCGCTGCTCGGCCGCTGCGGGGAATCCGCAGCAGCGAACAACTGAGCCAGTGATGGACTTGGCGATGGTGGTACCGACATCGAATTTTGGGGTACTCTTCTCGGCTTAGGTCCAGGTTTTCGCCGCGCTGCATACGAATTATTTACATTACAATCTGTTGCGAAAGGAAAGGAAACTTTTGTGTAATTAAAATCTGTTGAGTAAACTGATGATTGTCATGATTTTCGTGTATGTATGATTGTATGTGGTGATGGATGGGCTGTTAAAATTAAACGATTACAGTATATTAATTTCATTTTGACATTCCTCAGCAATTGGCTACGATGCGATGCGATGCGATGCGATGGTACGAATAGCTGTCACGATTTCAATTGAAGAAAATGAAATGAAATCATAATGGCATGTCTCGGACTCACTTTAGAGATCGAAAATGGTGTCAATAGTGTAATAAATTTTTTTTTTTAGTTGTGTCAAAATGGTTAAAAATGAATTTCAATGTTTATTTCAAGTGCTACTCTTTAGTCTATAAATTATCAAAATTCCTATTTATTTTTTGTAGGCTTCACATGCTTTCCCCCTTGTCTCATTTTCCCGTTTAAATTCCAATTGAATTAATAGAACCAAGTAAGAAAAGACAACTTTGTTCGGTGGAAAAGTCTACTATTACATTTTTAGTTAGGAATTAAGCTTTTTTGGTCGAAAATTTTTATTATTTGCTTCAAAATTCAACAATTTCATTGAAATTTTTTTCTTTCTTAACACACAAGTTAATATTTTTAAATTGAAAATTCAACTACTTGGTTCAAACTTCATACTTGTAGGTCAACAAATCATCTCTTTCGGTAGAAATTTTACATTTTTTGGTTAAACATGCAACTGCCTATTTAAAAATTAATCTGTTCTGATTAAAAATTGAATTGATTTGTATAAAACTGGTAGTTCTCCTCGGAAAGTCAACAATTTGGTAGACAATTGAACTATTTGGCTGAAAATTGATGTATTTTGTTGAAAATTTGTCTTTTTCAATATAAAATTCAAGAATTTTTTAGAATTTTTTTCTTTCTTGACTAAATTTTTTTTTTTAATTGAAAATTGAACTATTTTGTTAAATATTCACATTTTTTGTTTATATATTCATATCTTTCAGCATAAATTATACCATGTTTGATTATGAATGCAGCGGTCTTATTTAAAAATTAATCAGTTCTGATTAAAAACTAAATTTTTTATTAAAAATTCAATTGCTTGTCGAAAATTCTAGTTTTTGCTCGGAAAATCAACAAGTTGGTAGAAAATTTAACTATTTGGTTCAAAAATTTATGTAATTTGTTGAAAATTCGTCTTTTTTGGTATAGAATAATTTTCTTTATTGATAAAATTACGCATTTTGTTGAAAATTCGTCTTTTTGGCTTCAAAATTCAACAATTTCTTTGACGTTTATTCTTTCTTGACTAAAAAAATTTCTTTAATTGAAAATTGAACTATTTTTTTAAACATTCATATTTTAGATCAATTGATGTATTTTCTTGAAAATTCATCATTTTTGGGCAGAAAATCAATTTTTTTGATAAAATCAAGCGTTTTTTTGTTGTTGAAAATTCATCTTTGTTGGTTAAATAAAACAATTACTATGTTTTTAATTAAAATGTATTTTTTTTTTAAATCAAGTATTACGTATTTCGTTGAAAATTTATATTTTTAGGTCGAAAATTCAACTCTTTGGTTGCAGGTAGAGCTACTTTCTTAAAAGTTCATTTTTTTATATAATTCATAATTTTAGATGAAAAATAGTTTTTTTAAAGTAATTTCTTTTATTGAAAATTTAACTATTTAGTTTAAAATTTAACTAATAAAAAATTTTATATTTAGAATAAATTCATAGAGTTTTCACCAAATAGTAGAATTTAAATTTATAATAATTTAGAATTGGTAGATTATCTTTTTCGTTGTTAATTCCAATTATCTGGTTGAAAAATCGAGCCTTTTGTTAAAAAATATTAGGAAGGAAAAAATTTAAACTAAAAATTAATACAATAAAATTCGAATGAACATTATACCCATTGTTTAAACTATTTATCTAAAAATTTATGTAATTGTTAAAAATTCTACATTTTTTATAGAGAAATGATCTTTTTGGTAGAAAATAACACTTTTTCGTTAAAAATTCCTGTATTTAATCGAAAAATCGTCTTTCTTTGTAGAAAATAAATTTTTTTAGTTAAAAATCAAGTATTTTGTTTAAAAATCGTCTTTGATGTTTAAATCCAACTGTTTTTTATTTTTAATTAAAATATTTTTAGTTAAAATATTAACTATAACATGTTTCGCTGACAATTTATGTGTTTAGGATGAAAATTCAACAATTTGTTACAAAATAACTGCTTTGTAGAAAATTCGTTTTAATATTGAAAATTGATCCACCTGAATGAAAACTTAACTACTCCATTTTTGGTTAAAAAATGACTCGACTAAAAAATTAATATTAAGAATTAATCAATTACAATGTAGGCTTACATCACATCCATTGTTCAAAGTATTCAGTTAAAAATTGACGTAATTTGATAAAAAAAAATTCGTATTTTTTCGTTATAAATTATTCTTTTTGGTTTACAATGTAACCATTTGGTTAAAAGTTTATGTATTTTGTTGAGAATTCATATTTTCAGGTAGAAAATTAATCTTCTTGTTTGAAAATTCATCTTTTTGGTTTAAAATTCAACTATTCGGTCGAACATTCAACTATTTTGTTAAAACCTCATACTCTTGGCTTTGAGATTCAACATTTTTTACGAAATTTTTCATCTTCATTGACTGAAAAATCTGTTTCGGATTGAAAATTCGCCTTTTTGATTTTTAAAATAGTGTCATTTTTTCGAAATAGTAGAAAAATAGTGTCACCGTTTCAAAAAAAAAAAAGAAAGAAAGAAAGAAAAAAGTGTCAAACAGTGTCAATATTGTGGTGAGTCCGAGGCATGTAACGAAAAATCAGTGAAAATAAAACCTCACATGTTCTATTATCAGAAGCCAATAACGACTGACTCAGATTACTGAGTTGGGTAAGGGGTTGACTTCCAGTGGTCGGTGAGCTGCTACTCGCCGAGGCAGGTTTCAGGGAAAGATTTAGAGGAGCGTCCAAATCGTTCGTACTGCTCATATTACTAGTTGTGTAGGTTGGCGGAGCCGAGAGAATAGAACCGTTCGTCGAGTGCGCTGGTAATTTAATCACTTCGACCCTATCCACGGCATCTCGGTACTCGTTCGAATCGTTCTGAATAGATTGAAAAGAAGAGTCGAATTATTACTATTCTTCCATTTCAATCATAGACTTAAAATTGTTGTGTTGCATGTAGATTGTAGTTAGGTAGATAAATAAATAAATAAATAAATAATTACTGGCTTACACAAAGATAATTACGATCTTGTATTTGGATGGTTAGTGATCGATCTACCTGTGTGCGATTGAACTTTCGCGGCTCCATCATCAGAGACGACGACGACGACGACGACGAGGTGGTGTTTGTTTGATGTGAGGACAACCCTGGACCACCAGGAGCATGCACGCTCACGCTTGGAGAGTCCAGGGATATCGTTTTCTTTCTGCCCCGGTTTGTCGTGCCCGGAATCTTTGGCCCGACTATACTTGAAGTATATTTGATAATCTCCGTGTCCGGGGGCAAACGAACACCACCCAATATACTGCTAGGATCGCTAAAAAGAGGAAAATTGTTGATATTTAGCTATATAAACAGATGAGATTTAAATCATTTTATTTAATTATTAAATTTTGTATTTGGGTGTTTATCAGTCAGAGGCCGGGATTTCAGATTCCTTGATTTTCTATGATTTTTCTCAACTCTAAGCAGAAAATAAAACTCAGTCTTCACAGTAGCTATCCTATCTAAAAAAAAAAACGGTGGAACGAAATCGTAATTTCCAAATGAGCAATTTTTATTCAAAAGATTTATTTCTAAAAGAGAAAATTTAATTTGCAAATGATTCTTAAATAATATAAAAATTATTTTTGATATTTCTAAACATTATTGATAAAAGAGAACAATTCAATTTCAAAAGTTTTTCAATATCAGGAAATATATCTGTTCTTAACATTTTTATATCGAAAATAAGATTATTGGGAAATTTTTTTAATGATTTCAAAATATGTCGAAAAAAGATCTGAAAGATTTTAATACAATTTTCGTAATTTTCGTAGGATTAAAAATTTGTTTAATGAAAACTTCATTATTTCAAAAAATATTTCACAGTTTTAAAACTTTCGTTAAAATTTAAAAATAATTTAAGGTTTGAAAAATATTTAAAACAATTTGAAACGATTTTAAATAACTTGAAACATAATGTAGATTTTTAAAGATTTTAAAATACATTTTTTTGAACTTTTTCAAGATTTAGAAAGATTTTAGAATATTACATTTCAAAATAATTTCCTCAAATTTCCGAAAAACATGAAGATTTTACAGCAACACTTTTAAATTTGATAGATTAAAAAATTTTAGTAAAAATTAGAATAAGTTTGACAGATATTTAGAAGTTTCAAAGAGATACACAAATCATTCTAAACTTAACAAGATTTAAATAAATATAAACAAAATGTAGATTTTTGAAGAAGTCTTAAGATTTTAGAAAAATTGGATGAATTTTTCTAGAAAATTTGTTTTTAAAGAATATATTGAAAATATTTAAAAATATTCCAATATTATCAAAAAAGAATCTGAAAGATTTCGAAGCCATTTTTTCAAATTTATCATATTTCAAAAAATAATTTTAAAACAATTTTTTTAAAGATTCCTGGGAATACTATAAAATACAATTATATGCTCGAAATTGTGTAGCTACTTAGTCAACCCATCTGAAAATTTTAAAAATCTCTGTGAATGTTCTCGATTTTGAGCAAAAAATTCAGGACCTTTTTATGAGTTTTGAAAAGTTTAAACAGAATAATAAAATTTTCTTAAAATTTTTGGAAAAGTTTTGAATGATTATTAAAAAAAAATTATTTTAAGAGAATATTTAAAAAGATTTTTAAAAATTCCATAAAATTTTGAATAAATATGTGATTTCAAATTAAACTCTTTTTACATTGAAATATTAACTATTACATTTTTGTTGAGAATTAATCTGTTTGGTTGAAAATTCAATTACTTGGTTAAAAATTCATATTTTTGTATTGAAAAAATGTAACTATTTTGAAGAGAATTCGTTCGTTTTGGAAAACTTTAAATCTTTTTTAGTTGAAAATACAACTGGTTAATTTTTTTTATGATTCAACTATTTTGTTGAATATATATATTTTTTTTTATGACTTCAACTATTATTGAATAAAAATAAAAAATATCAGTTTGAATTCAAATATCAACAATTAGATTTCTCGTTGAGAATTAATTTTGTTTTCAAAACTCAACTATTTGGTTAAAGATCAACTTTTTTGTTGATATTTTGACTTGATATCTTTGAAGTTTTTGAAAATCTTTTTGAATTTTCTCAAATTATTAAAAAAAATTATTTTGCATTAAAAACTACTTTTACCTTCGAAACTAAAAACTACACGATTTTTTTCAAGAATACAAGTAGGTCAAAAAAAAGAGAAATCCCCACTGAATCATTTCCAAAGAATTGAAACGACACGTATTTTTTATACAAAGCAAGAAAATCCTAGTTGTTTTTTACAAAAATGACACAGGATACAACAGACGAAAGAACAAAAATCCTGCCTCTTATGATAATATGATAATAATAAATTATAAAATATTAACGATTTAAGTTTAAATTGTTCACTTCCAAAAAAAATGATTGTAAATTTTTTATTTTTAATGATTTAATTTTATATAGTCATACTCTAAAAAAATGCATCTTTAAAACTATAAAAACTTGAGAGAGTGAATTTTTTGCATATTTAATTTTTAAATATTTCTAATTTAAAATTGTTCAATTTCTAACACTTCCATTTTGGATTCTACATTAAAGAACTGAAGTTACTGAACTTTATCAAAAGTCGACAAAATATATTCTAAATGATAGTCTGAAGACTGAACATTCGAGAAATTTGTCACAATTTTCAGACTTGTTCTGATTTTATATTAATTTAATTGTTATTTAACAATCAAGGATCTTTACCTTCCTTCCTTTGCAGAACTGTGATCATCAAGCAGCGGTTAATAAAAAAAAATAGATAAAACACTTGAATATCAGAACTGGATTTGTTGTAAAAATTTGAATTATAAATTCTAAAGACTGCATTTCTCACCTAACGACATTCGGTTGCGAATTTGTTGTACTGCTAGTTGAAGAAGTATTATGATGAGAAGTCGAAACTGGAGCCTGACTTGATACTGTCATAGTATTTGTCAGATTGTGAGTCGTTGAACTACTACTGCTCGCAGGAGTCTTGTGACTCTTGCTTGACTTAGCTGAAAATTCCAAATATCACTCATATTTATTATTTATTTATAATTTCTCGTATACATTCTGGATATTTGATCTCATTGAATCAGAATATGAATATAAAAAAAAGAAAATCAGGGTGTCTAGAGATCCGGAAATTTAAATTCCCTGGGGTTTCCCGGTTCTTTCCCGATTATAAAAAATATTGGAAACATTCAATATTTTTCCTGCTGAAAGAAATATTTATGAAAAATATAATATGAAATAAAGGAGAGTGAGGTTTCTAATAAACTTATTTCAAATA
>NC_046662.1:33342103-33353240 GCF_010883055.1 Belonocnema kinseyi | reverse complement strand
TTCCCTAAAGATGAGTTACCTACGAATTTCTCCAACTTTTTTCCATCAACTTTGTAAAATGTTTATTATGATAAATTTTATTTGAAAATTGACAATATTTCAGCAAACTGACTCATTTTTTAGAGAATTCTGATAACTTTCAACCTATGCAAGAGAAAAAAATGTTAACTCTTATATAATTAACATTAAAAGAACTGGAAGAAGTTGCCGTGCGATTTTATATTTTTTTATTTGCAAAAACATTACCAGCAATACTATTTTCCTTTTTAAATCATGGAAAACTATTTTTTTTTCAGACTCTCAGGCCTCGGACTCACTTTAGAGATAAAAAATAGTGTAAATAGTGTTACAAATTTAGAAAATAGTGTATTAAATAGAATCATACAAATTTTCAAGTAATAAAAAAGAACTTCAACGTTTATTTAAAATGTAATTCTTTAGTCTATACACTTCTCATTCTTTTCCTTAAATTCGAACTGAATTTGTAGGACCTAATAACATAATCCAACTATATTCGGTTCAAAGTTCATTCCTTTCGGTCGAAAAGTCTACTATTCAATTTTTGGTGAAGAAATCACATTTTTTTTGTTAACAATTTTATCATCTGGTTCAAAATTGAAATATTTGATTGAAAAAATCAATGATGTTGTTTAAAAGTAATACTTTTTGGTTAGAAATTCAACTATTTTGTGAAAAATTCTTCTTCTTGGTTTGAAACTGTTGAAAATTTAGAAATTTAGACCTTTTTTGTTGAACATTCAACTGTTTTGTACAAAATTCATCGTTTCGGCCCAAAAATTGAACCATTTAGCAGAAAATTTATGTACTTTGTTCAAAATTCGTCTTTTTTTAATGGAAAATTATTTTTTTATTTGTTTTAAATTAAGGATTTTGTTGAAAATTCACAGTGTTAGCGAAATCCAATTTTTTATTCTTTTAATTATATTAGGCAATTAAAATAATTATAGCAAATCCTAATGACATTATTAAATAATTTATATAATTAAATATTTTCATTTTTAACATCTTCTGTTTTATTTCTGTTTTATTTAAAATAAGAATCTTTTTCTGTTAAAATATCGACTATAACATTTTTCTTTGAAAATTAATCTTTTTAGGTTAGAAATCTAACTCTTTAGTGGAAATTTGTACTAATTTCTTAAAAGTTAATTTTTTTGATTGAAGATTCATAATTTAGTTGAAAATTCGTATTTTTAATACAAATGATTTTTTAAAATTGAAAATTCATCTATTTTGTTAAAAATTTAACTAATTGCTTTACAACTGAATTTTTTTGTTGAAAAATCATAATCTCGGGTTGAAAATTCAACTTTAAAAAAATATAAAAGTCGTCTTTTTGGCTTCAAAACTCTACAATTTAGTACAAAATTGAACCATTTGGTACAAACGACTCTATTTTTTTTTTAGAAAATTCGTTTTTTTTTAGTGAAAATTAAATCTAAAATTACATCCATTGTTCAAACTATTAGGTTTAAACTTTCGTCTTTTTTATAGAAAATTAATCTTCTATATTAAAAATTAAACTATTCGGTTAAAATGTATGCATTGTGTTGAGAATTCATTTTTTCCAGTACAAAATTAATCTTCTTGGACTAACCTCACATCCATTTTTTAAACTATTTATTTGAAAATTTATAATAATTTCCTGGAAATTCATCTTTTGGTGAAAACTTAAATTTTTTTGGGTTCAAACGCAACTCTGATTCTCAATTGAACACTAAAAAAAAAGATAAATGAAAAGTGAATGTTGCTATAGAAGAAAAAGATTTTTGATCCAAAATAAAATTCCCGGGTTTTTCCCGAATAAATAAAATTACCGATTTTTTCCAAATTCTTCGTCTCCTAGACACCCTGAAAATAAAAAAATAACAATAAAATTTGTTTGGGAATACTTACACTTACTAGACTTATGAGAGGAAAGGGACGGTGGATTAAGTAAAGAAGCGGGGTAAGGAGGTAGAAGGCTTTCGGCCCCAGGTGGAAAACCCGGAAGTCCTGCGGCTGCGGCTCCTTGTAACCTCGCAAGGTAGTCCTGCGCAGCTAGGTGCGAAGCCATTGTCCACCAAGCTGCGCTCGCAGGATTAATACCTAGGGGGGAAAAAACAATTCATTAAAATTTAATTAAAAGTCTAATTTGACAATTTTATTCCATAACTTCTAGCTTTACTTCGCAACTTTCATTACCACTTGACAAACAGTCACGAATTATTCCTCCAGTTCTGTCCACTTTTCAAAATGGTTGATAAAAACAGAGTAACTTCAGTTACAAAAGAAGATCAAAATAAATTTTATTCTAAATATAATTTCCATAGGAGACAAATAAGAAATGGTTTGAAACAACTGAAGACTGATAATCAGACTTTTTAAAAATTGTTTTTAACGAAGGAAATTTCATTCACGAAAAAAAGTTTGATTTCAAGGCCTTCAAAATTTAAAATCTCAAATACAATCATTGGAAATTCTAAAATTTGGAAAAGTACTAGAAATTCTATTGGTATTTATAACTTATTTGCAGAGATCTGTAAATTGTGCGTTGCAACATTACTTTTTTAAAAAGTTTTTATACAAATCTTTAAAATAGAAAATTTTTTGATTGAGAACTTCAAAATTAAATGTCAGAATTCAGCATCAAAAACAGAAATGTTTCAAATCGAGCAATTTTCAACTTCAAGAAATAGAGTAATTTCAGATAGAGGGATTTAAAATTAAATTAAAGTTTAATAGGTACTAAAAGATTCAAAATGTCACTATTTGCTATTCAAAAACGTTTAATACTGTACACTTTTAAACTAGAAGTCTAAAATTGAACCATTTTAGATTTTAATTCAAGCTACCTAATTCAAAAAATTCAGAATGTATGATTGAACCATTAAAAATGAAATGATAAAAATAAGTTAATTTTCAATTCAAATCTTAAAAAAAATTTTAATCTGAAATATAAAGCAAACAAAATTTTTTTAATCCTTCGATATTTATCGAAATTCGTTATAATCTTATTGATTTTTTACATTTCTTTGAAATCCTATGAAACTTTTTTAAATCCGGCATCGCTAACAAAAAGTTTTAATAGTGGCGTGTGTCCGAAATAAGTAACTAATTGAAACTTGTGACAATTTGACTCGCATTAATTGAAATGGAGAGTGTGCTCTCGAGTCAAAACTGAAGGCGAGAGAAAGGTATAGCAATGGAAATAGGTGTTAGCGTCAAATGTCGAAAAAATATAGGTAAATTACCTAGGCTCGCAGCTTGACTGGCAGCCACACTTAGGGTTCCAAGACTGCTGTGAGAATAAGGAGGTGGTGGAGGCGCAGATGCCGGTGTATGACCACCGAAACCAGGACCGGTACCACCTCGTCCCAAAATGGCGTAAGCAGAGGGCAAATGATGCGCCCCCAGGCCATATCCACCGGGCATTCCTCCAAAGAGTGATGACGCTGTAGTGTCGCCTCTTGGCCAATACGCTGCAAAACAAAAATAATAATGACGATATTAGTCAATTATTACTAATAAAATAAGTTCGTTTAAATATTAAGAGGGTTGCTATAAAAATTTCAATCACAAGATTCCCTGACTTTCCCTGATAAATCCTTCACCAATTTTTCATTTTCTCGGACCTACGCTATCATCAATAATGATAATGGAAAAAAAGGTTTTTGTTTCTAACTGGAAAATAGGTTGACGTTTCACGAAAATAGGGGAAATAATTCCATTATGTAACATTAGTGTATAGGTACCATAAGATTTCATGTCGAAATATATTGAATTTTCAACAACAAAAAAATAATAATAATTTTCAATCCAGAAAAATGAGTTTCCAACCTAATCCTATTAAACTTAACCAAAAACCGTTGCATTCTTAATTAAACGAATTTTCAATCGAAAAGGACTATTTTTTATAATAAAAAAAGAATTTTGAAGTAAATAGTTTAATTTGTGACCAAAAAAGATATCTTTCGAAAAAATACTTGAATTTTCAAGGTATCAACATATTTTTCGAGCAAATAGTTTAATTTTCAAATAAAAAGGATAAATTATGAGCCAAAAATGATATACTTCAATTTTTAATTACAGAACTTTTAGCCAAGTAAATTTAATTAAAAAAAAAAGAATTCTAACGAAAAATGGAAGAGCTAAAATTTCAATCAAAAATATTTAATTTGAAAAAAAGTTTAATTCCTTCAAAAAAAGAAGAATTTTAGACATATAAGCTGATTTTTTAACAAGAAAATATTTGTCTATCCCGAGGTCTCTCCAAAAAGAAAACAAACAAAAAACAAATATTGAACCAAATTATTGAGTTTTCTAATAAAAACGATTCACATTTATGTAAAAATTAACAGAGTAGATTAAATTTAAATCAAGTAATTGAATTTTCTCAAAAAAAGATGAATTCTCAAAAAATTTAATTGTGTTTTAAAAACCAAAAGCGATCAATTTTCAACTAATAATGGAATAATTAATTTCACAACTGAAAACTTGATTCTTTAACAAAAAACGAATTTTCAACAACAGTTAAATTTTCAACCAAATATATGAATCCTTAACTAATAAAATAAGTTTTGTTTTAATAATCAAACAATACGAATTTTCTATAAATGACCTGAAATGACAACATGAATGAAATTTTTAACTAAAAATCATCAATTTTGAACAAAAAATAAATATTTAAATTTTTCATTGAAAAGAAAAGTTCAAACATAAATTTTGTCTAACACTTACATTTTTAAACAACAAAATTAATTTTTAACGAAGTAATTCAGCTTTCAACCAAGTAGTTTAACTGTTAACGAAGAAATACGAATTCTCAATGTAAAATTTAATAGATACATTTTGAACAAATAAAATAAATGTTTAAACAAATAGTTGCATTTTCAACTGAAAAATATCGATTTTCAATCAAAGTTTAATAGTTAAAATTTCTGTTAAAAAAAAAGTAAAAAAGAAATAGGCTATTCAACAAACCATTTAAATCTTTAACCAATAAAATTAAGATTTAATACAGCTCAACTTAGTTTCAACTTTCAACCAAGTAGCTGAATTTTGCAACAAAAAAGAAGGCTTTAAAAACAAAACAGTTAAATTTTCAACCGAAGAGATGATTTTTTTTAACCAAAATGATGAATATTTAACAATAGCAAAATAACTTTATAATAAAGGAAATAATTTTTCAAAAACGTAGTTGAATTTTCAATAAAAAAAAAAGGAATTTTCTACAAAAGAAAATATTTCTAGCGAAAAAGATGATTTTTCCAACAAAAAAAAGAAGAATTTTTAAAACAAGAATTGAATTTTTCACCAAGACATTTTTTCAGTCAAACGAGAAAAAAGTTAACTAAATGAATTTAGTAGAGGAATTTCTTACTAAAAACTATGAATTTTCAGTACAAGTGGAATGGTTCAGTTTTCAGTGAAGAAAAATAATTGTAAAAAAAATCTGAAGAAAGTAGATAAATTTTCAATCAATACAATAAATTATAAAGTAGGCGACAAAGTAGTTTAACCAATTAAAAGAGATACATTCTGAACAAAAACGATGATAGTAGACTTTTCACTTGAAAAGAAGGAACTATCAACGAAAAATAGTTGGATTTTCTTATTAGGTTTCATCATTTCAGTTTTCATTACGGCGAAAATCCGAGAAAATAGGAAAGTTTCTTGAAAGCAGGGGAAGAAAGAGGAATTGTTAAAAAAAAAGTGACAAGTGTGTGAAATATGGACAACTGTCATCCAGAATTTTATAAGCTTCATCTTCAGTTTATTAAAAATTTCCTGACTCCTTCAGGGTTTTCCTAAGATTCCCATGACATGTCCTGTTCAGTTTTTTAAATTCCTTGATCGGTAGCAACCCTTAATTAATTTAATTACACTTGGAATCCGATTTAAGTATATCCCATTAAAGTCGTTCCAAAAATTGATGCCTCGGTGGTTTCAAGATGAGAGGAGCTACGGGCCGAAAGGGAAGATCTGCTCAGTCAAGCGTGAAAAACAGAAGGAGGGCCGTCATGTTTCCAAATCCAACAGAAATCGTTCACGCGGCCCTGACTTTTTACGTTCTTAGCGAGCGAATGTTGTGTTAGATTTAAGTGGAGGGTATTTAGGACCATGATCGAAACCGCACTTAAATGGGATTTCCACTGTAATAGGTAACTTCAAATATGAAATGAGGTAATGCAGAATGAAAGTTTTGAAGAAGTGAGAGCAAGCTTAACTTGAATTATTTCTGAGAGTTGGGATTTCTCTGGGTAATTTATAAAGAGGCCAAGGACTTCGAAACCATTGAACTTTTGACTGTTTCTCGAAAACTGAAGGTGACCTCCTGACCCCTTGAACTCTACTGTCAGTTATACGATTCCGGAAAACATTAAACTTGCTCGACTTTGTGAGCTTCCAAGCAGTGTTAGATGCTCAACGAAGCTCTATATTGAAGGCACGAAAATCGATGTACATATGAACATGTGAACATATGTAGAGAATAGAGTATATAGAGAAAGGAAAAACAACAGACAAATAGGAACGTAGATATGCATCGATCCATCCCAGAAGATTCATAAGAGTTGCACCAACACGAAGCAGAGGGTGCATAAAATCATTTTTTCCTAATAAGGATGACCCTCTCTATAAAAGTATTAAAATCACTTCAAGCCGAAATGCTACTAAAACAGGGGAAATATGGTGATTTTATTACGAAAATAGGGCAATGATAGGAGAAAATATTTTAAAACAAATAAAATTAATGCAAGTATACATGTAAATAGACATGAATTACAAATAGTTGAATTTTCAACTAAGAAAGATCAATAATTGAAAATTATTTTCAAACTAAAATGAAATAGTTAAATTTTCAACAAAATAGTTAAATATTGAACCAAGAGATTACTTTTTAACAAAGTAGATCAAGTATCAACTAAGTATTTGAATTATCAATAAAAAAATGAATTCTCAACCAAAAATGTAAGAGTTGAATTTTGAACCAAAAAATATGAATTTTATACTAAAATGTTAATTTTTAACAAAAAATCATTACTTTTAAAGAAAAAAGTTAATTTTCAGTTAAACAGCTCAATCTTGTAGACAAAGTTTGCAAACAAAAAAGATGACTTTTTTATTAAATTGTTAAATTTTTATCTGAATTGTTAAATTTTCAAGTCAAACAGACGAATTTTTTTACACAAAAATTTAATTTTCAACCGAAAAATTGCATTTTCAACAGAAAAGTTAATTTTTAACCAAATAGTTGAATTTTAAACCAAAAATATAAATTAAAAAAAAGTTTATTTCAAACGAAATCGTTTAATGTTCAACCACATGATCGAGTTTTGAAACCAAAAAGATTAAATTTTAACCAAAAACAGTTGAATTCTCAACCTAATTGTTGAATATTCAAGTCAAAGAGAAATTGTTTACAAATTGGTTAAAATATCAACATGAAAATGTGTATTTTCAACAAACAAGTTCATTTTAAACCAAGAAAGATGGATTTTCAATCAAAGAAGATGGATTTTCAACAACAAAAAATTGAATGTTCTGCCATAAAAGATGAATATTGAATGAAAAAGAATGAATTTTCTACCAAAAAAGATTGACTGTTCAACAAAATAGTTGCTTTTTAAATGAATAATTAAATTTCAACCAAAAGATGAATTCTTTACCAAAAATATAATAGAAGACTTTTTTCAACTTTTTTGTTAAAAATTCTTCGTTTTTATTTGAAAATGCATCTCTACCTGTAGAAAATTTAATCTTTTTCGTTCAAAATGCATCTGTTTGTTTCAAAATTTATCTGTGTTGGTTAAAAATTTGTCTTTTTTGTTCGAATTAGACTGTTTTTGATTGCAAAGTTTTTTCGGATGAAATACTACCTAAAATTACTACTTTCATTGAGAATTCATCATCTTAGTTGAAACTTCATCTCTTTCGTTAAAAATTGAATTATTTTCTTGCATTTTTGGTTGTTGTTGTTGAATTAACAAAAATTTGAAACTGTTTTAAAATTATATTATTCCTTTTATAAAGGATAATATATGTTAAAAATGTTACAATATTAAAATTATTGTCTTTGAATATTAATGCGTAGAGAAAATAAAAAATTGGTCAAGGAAAAATCAGGGAAAATTAAGGAAATTTTGAAAATGAGTGTATGAAATTGGAGAAACTGAATTTTTGAAATAGATAGTAGGTTCTCGTTTCTCCCTGAAGTGATACATAGTTCTGAAAATGAATACTATAGGATCACACGCGATGTTAGGCCTGAACTCTAATCGATTCTATTATACTAGTCGATTTATTACACTTCTTCATATCAACAATATCTATTTGGAAAGGTTCATATTTTTTTAATTAAAATTTCTTATCGCATTAATAGATCTTATTGACCCATATTTGAATCTTTGAATCTTACCAATCGTTCCAAATAAGATAAGGGTTCATAAATGCAGACTTCACACTATTTCCCCTATTACCCTCTTTACCCCTTTAATAACCGATTCCTCCTTTTTCCCTCTTAACCTGAAACTTCCTCCTGCTCAATCCATAAAATGCATTTTTTACCAAAGAAGATTACTTCGGAACAAAATAATCTAATTTTCAACCAAACGGTTCAATTATAGTTACAACCAAATAGTAGTTGGATTTTATATAAAAAAGACAAATTTTCAACGAAACTTGTTTAAAAAACTTAAGTATTCAACAAAGAAGTGAAATTTCAACCAAGATGCATTTTCTACCAAAAAAGATTACTTTTCTATCATAAAAAAGGAATTTTTAATCCAAAAAGATGATTTTTTAAATCAAAGATTAAATTCTCGATCAAAAGAGATAAATTATTATTAAATAGTTGAATTTTTAACAAAATAATTCAATTTTCAAGCACACAGTCGAATTTGCAACCAAAAAGAATAAACTCTCAACCTAAAATTGTTGGGATTCTATTATTAGGTGCTACTAATGCAATTTGGATTTAAGAAAAAAACGGTGAAGGTGGATGTTGCTTGGAAGCACAAGGAAAGAGAGGAATTATTTTCAAAGGCGGGAAAAAAGAGAATATGAGAAAGAGTGTGAAAGACTAATTGAACATGAAATTAATTGATTTTTAAACTTTTCGTCTTACAAATGTATTGATATAGAATTTCAATTTAGAAAATTCCATTGTAATTAAAATTTAAAAAAGGCGATTAGCCGCATTTTTCTTCAAAAAGTTGCAAAAAGTTGCAAAAAGTCGCAACAGTCCGAGGCCTGAACTTTATAAACTAGATATTTTCAAATTTACAGTGTTTTAAATCTAAATGTTATTTGTACACATCTAAATTTAATGAATTTATTTCAAATTTAAAGTATTAAAAGTAGAAATTTTCTTTAATTTAAATCGTTAAAATTATGTTCCCATTTAGTGTTTTTTGTTTAATAAAATAAAATTTTTCTGATTCAAAGAAAAAAATAACAGTAAAGTACAATAAATACGAGACAAGTGAGAAAAAATAGGATTTTGTTTTACTAGAAATAAAAATACAACTCATAATTTAAATTTATGGGAAGTTGACTATTGACTAACTGAAAATTTCAACGGAAAAAAGAAAGTAGCTGTTTAAACAAATTTTGTGTTTCAATTTTTGAAAAAAATCAAAATAGCTTTCCCAGCATTTTTTACTCTTTCTTCGTTTTCTCGACGTTTTAGAAAGAGTGAAAAAACTTGACAAACTGGAATAAGAAAAACATTAAAGTTTAAAAAATTGCAAAAAGTATTAAGTATAAAGCTTTAAATATAAATAAATTATCATTCGTCGAAAAAATCGCCGAGTCCGAGCCCTGAATAATTGAAAATACCCACTGTTTCCAGCGACCCAGTGATGGCCACTCTCCTCTAATTAAGAAATCCAACAATACACATTATTTAAGACACTATAAAAAAATGGGGTCTTTTTAAATAATTGCAATATCTTTAAATGAAAATAAATTACTCGAGTGGTTGTTCAAGAGAGTGATAAATTTATAGGTATGAGCACACTCTAATTGAGGAATTATGAGAGGCTTCCTTTCACTTGGCTTTCTCCAGAAACTTGTGATGGGTCTTGTTTTTCTGTACTGTGAGGAAAGATGCGTGTGAAAAAAAACAACAAAAAACACGTAGGCAGATGTAGAAATGTGTTGCACAATGTACATTGGGATCGAAGGCGTTCGTTCAGTTCTTGAGTAGGGAAAATGGCTGTTATTAAATCGATCGCTGTTCTAGTCTAGCGAGTGAGGGTTGTTGGAGTTGGGCCAGGGGCTTGAACTGAACTGAACAGAGTTTACGATGAAAAGGGGCTGAGATTTACGAGAAATTCTCGATTGCTTTTGCTTTAGCTTTAGCTGCATGCGACAAACCAGAGCTTTGCACGTCCTACTCTCAGAGAAAAAACTTCACTTCAAGAAGACTCAAGAAGAAATTCAATTGGACGTGCAGAAAAAACGAATGTTCGTTCATTTTTATAAGAACATGATGTGATTCTAATCACAATCAGAAAACAATCTTCTTGAACCAAAAGAACTGTTTTCTTGGATATATATGAAAATGTTGAATCAAACCCATTTTTATTGATTCAACAAAATATTTGGTAGATGCAACATTTTTTGTTGAATCAACCAAATGCTCCGTCTACAAAAATATTTGGTTATAACAACTAAGATCTTTGAAACAATGCCCCGACGATTCCAGGTGTTTTCCAGATACACTCAAAAAAGAAATCTTCTTAAACCGAAAGAACTGTTTTCTTAGACATACATGAAAATTTGGTTAGACCAAACAAGTTTTGATTGATTCAAGAGAATATTTGCTTGACCCAACACAATGTTTTTGTTGAGTCCTTGTAAATACCTGAATATTTCAAAATAGTACTATTTATATATAAGGTTCAATAACTGTATTTTCATTTGTTAAAGTGACTTTATTAAAGAAGTACCTTTGCGTACTTTTGTAACATATACGACACACATGATGACTTTGTCAAGCTCTTCACATGGGGTGCTTGCCAAAGTGATTAATCAGCGAAATGGATCACAGCAGTGTTGCGGAAGAAACGTTCTTTTAAAAGAAAGAATACGAGAATTCCAGAATAGCCAAACCCAAGGGATTTCGCACAAT
>NC_046662.1:33332641-33342003 GCF_010883055.1 Belonocnema kinseyi | reverse complement strand
TAGATATTTTTTTTAATGGTACAAGTTTCTAGGGATTAATTAAAAAATAATTTTTGAAACAAAATTTTTCCATTTAGTTGCAAATTCCACTGGTTGGTTAAAAATTAACATCTTTGTTGAAAATTCATATTCTTGGATTGAAACTTTAACTATTTTATAGGAAATTCATCTATAGTTTTAAAAATTCAATTAATTAGTAAAAAATTCAACTATTTTGTCGAAAATTCCTTGTTTTTATTGTAAGTTAATTCTCTCAAATAGAAATTCAACTAATCCATTATCGCTTAAATTTTTGTTGTTGCTACAAAAATCAACTTATTTAGTCTAAAATGTTTTGCAACTAAAAGAAAACAAGCTTAAAATTAATGAAATGATATTGGGACCAGCATCATATCCATTGTTCAAACAATTTAATTAAAATTTTATATAATTTGTTTAAAGTTTCGTCGTATTTTTGATTCAACTATTTTTGATCTAAGATAACAATATTTCTTTGGTTAAAATATCAACTATTACATTTTTTCGTTAAAAATACAACTACTGGGTTGAAAACTTAACTATTGTAGAAAGTTGAACTACTTCATTAATTCATAAAAAATAGTATATCAATCAATAATAGTAAAATGATCTAAGGTTATTCTTGGATTAACCCATTAAGATAATTGTATTGTATGTTGAGATGGCGGACACATTATTTTAGCCAACTATAGCTAAGAATTAAAGAAATATTTTTTAAGGAAAAGTAAAGAGATAGTGGTATTAGTGGACAGTTGTGCGAAAATAGTGTCTTTAGTCTCTTTTTTTTTTTAAATAGTAACAAAATAGTATAAAATAGATACGACTATACTATTTGTCAGCAACCGCAAATCGTCTTTTGCAAGAGCAAGCCAGTCGCGTGCATTTCAAACATTGCGAAAAGGTGTCATCTGCTAGTACATTATGCATGTGCATACTTGAAAGACAAACACATCTATAATCGTGGACACTATATGTACATTGTACACGTACAGGCAGTAAAATAGCACTACATGCTAATTTCCCTATTGATTTCCGCCTTAATTGCTACTTCCTCTTTGCAAATCGTTTACATAAATTATCAGTTGGTGTCGTTCTTAACCAATATGAAAATCGATATTAAATAGGACGATTCAATCAATATCCCGCCCTTTTAAATGTTAGTAAAATTTGGTTGATTATACCATATTTATTGGTTGATCCAAGAATTGTGTAAACCAACCAAATCTTTGGCTTGACTCTTGTAAAATTTTCTCTAAAAATGATTTGGTAGATAAAAAAAACCTTTCGTTAAATAAACAAAATATTTTCTAAAATAAAAAAAAAAAAAGATTCAGCGACCAACTTTGATGAAAGCAAACGAATTTGGTCAAATGAACGGACATGTTGTTTATTTAACTAGAATGTTTTCTAAAATCAACCAAATGCGGTTAAGAAAACGATTTTGTTGAATGAAGAAAATTTTTGTTCTGAGGTGTACGAAAACTTTTTTATAAATATAAATAAAAATGGTAAACCTTTTTACGTGTTCGCAAAACTTATGCTTAAAGATGATTAAAGGAAATAAGAAAGTGGAATTTTCAACAAAAAAGTTCATTTTCGACTAAAAACATAACTTTTTAATGTCGCTCAAATTAAAAAGAAAATTAAATTTTCAACCAAAAAATACAATTTTTAAACAGAAAGAGATACATTATTAGTCAGAAATATAATAGTAGACTTTTCAACCGAAATTATTTAACTTTCCACTAAAATAGTTGGATTTTCTTATCGGGGTCTATTACTGCAGTTTGCATTTAAACGAAAAAACGAAAAAATGAGAAAAACTGAAAAAAGCCAAGTTTCTCGAAAAAAGAGGAAAAAGGATTCTTCAAGAAGGGGGAAAGGGGGAAAAATGTGAAGTCTCTACTTTTAATAAGAAAGAAAAAAACAATTCTCTAATATATGAATTTATAATGTTGTCTCGATACTTATAAAAGTAGATGCGGCCAGCATAAAATCAATTGGTATTTTTTTCTGAAGTAATCGATCGACTAAAGCACTTGTCCCCTCTCGGTTTTCATCCCACGAGACTCTCTAGAGACCCATGATAGCCCCTGTTCTTCTACTTCCGCCTTCTTTTCGAATTTGTGCTATTCTTATAACATCCTAAGCTTTTGCTCTATATCTCGACAATCAAGATTTCACTTCAGAACGTATTTTTATAGAAGAAAAATTTGTTTGTTTGTTTATGAACTTCTATCATACAGAAAAAATCTTATTTTCTTAAATTAAACTTATTTATTGACTTAAAGCTATGCTTAAGTCCATTTATTTATTGTGCTCAAACAAGATTCTTATTCTGAAATCAATTTTTTTTTAATCCGTGAAGAATCTACAACTTTTGCAACAAATAAACTCGAAGTTCATAATACAAGAATTTATGGTAGCATAACTTATTTTACGATGTCATAAATTATTTTACCAACCATTAATTTTATAAATACTCCACTTATAATCCAATAATACTATTTTTATCGACAACTTATTTTAAACAATTATTAATAGACACGGTTATGGACTATATGCAAAACTCAATGATTAGAACATTACTTAATTTTTCAAGAAAAATGAGAAACATTTTGTAATCTTAAAAATATAAAGAAATTCACTTGAATCGCCCAAAAAGTATGCCTTCGAGAATAAAATCACATAAGATTAAAATTGTTTCAAAGAACTGTTAACCTTCCAGCCGGATCTCACTTCACACATAAACACCTACGAAATAATTCGATCTCGTTGCGAAATTCTGAGCGTGACAAGAAATGAGAGATAAATTCCAAATATAACAAATAAATGTTCGACCTAAAATAATATTTTTTAACAGAAAAGTTAAATTTTCAACAAAATAGTTGAATTTAAAACTTTCAAACATGAATTTTGAATCCAAAAGCACGAACTTTCAACAAAACATGTGAATTTTCGACAGAAAAATGACTGTTTAATAAAATAGTTTTTTAAGATTATGGTTGAATTTGTAACCAACTAGTTGAATTTTCATCCTTAAGAACATGCATTTTTAAACCAATTTAAGAATTTGCAAAGAAACACTAGAAAAGAATAGAAAATTGGATTTTTAACAAATCATTACACTCTTCATCAAACAATTAAGTTCTTAGAGCAAACTTTGATGTTTAACTAAACAGTAGTGAACCAAAAGTTAATTCCATACCAAAATAGTTGAACTTCCAACCCAAAAAGACAAATTTTCAACCAAAAGTGATGACTTTTTAATAGGATTAGTGTATTTTGAACAAAATAATACATTTTTTTATTAAAAATATAATTCTCAGGAGGAACTCTCAAAATTTAAGTCGCTTTATTTAGATAAACCTCTCAGATGAATTCCTTGACTTTGGCAAGACTGACTTACGGCCACACTGTTAATTTAAATCATTATCTAATCATAATCTTTCCTGATTTGAATATTCCAAGACGCTCTTATTTAAATTCAGTTTTCTTTTTTTGTGTATTATTTATTTTATTATATTACCTTTTTGGTCAATAAATGAAATAGTAAAATATTTCCATAAATTAATTAATTTACATTGCAGTCTAATTTTCTATTAATAAATATACGGGGAAGTATAAGTATGTTTGTTAACGACTGATAACGACTGAATGAAAGCCAAATATATAGTAACATTGATAAACTGTTATCATTGTTCGATAACAGATATTCTATTCTCTTTTATGTATTTCTCGTCATTCTTAAAATTGCGGAAACACTGGAATTTTATTTAATACATTACATGTGTATTTAAAAACTGATTACTGCTGATCTGAATCTATCATTCACTAATCGATTTATAAACAGTAAAATAAACCAGAATCATGAATCATAGTCTGGAAAAATTTGAAGAAACGTATTTCTTATCTGTCAACTACAAAACTATTGGTAGAAAAAATTCAGCAAGCAGGCTTCACAGAGGAAAATGTTCTCAAAATAGAGGAAAAGGGAATTTTTTCACAAAAATAGGAGCAGAAAAAATTAATATTTTATGTACTTTAATTGACCTTAGATGTCTTTTTTAGATTTGTTGACAAGAATTTAAACGTCGGTGAAGTGGTTTTTACGGCCAATAAGCAACTTTTTGAGTTAATACATTTTTATTTTTCACAGTTTAAAATTTTTCATCAATTCTGTATTTCTTGACTAAAATTTCTCATCCATTAAGTATTAAATTTTATTTTAAATTTCAATTTTGGATATCAAATTTACCCCGAATATTTTTTTGTAAGTATGAAACTCATTAGAAATATTTATCCCTTAATTACTAATAATTTCATGTAAACATTTAACTAATTTGTTTAAATCAATAAAATCGCCAAACCTGAAAATCAGGCAAAAATTAGTTCGAAAAAATGCACAATAAACAATGCACAAACATTCTTTATCAAAATCGATTTCTTTGTACTTTTTAGGTATTGTTTTGGTATCGAGAGACTAGGTCCGCGGCCTAAACCTGTTAACTGATTATGGCGTATGATGGGAAATGCGTGCAATTTGTTTCAAATATTACAAAACTAACGTGTATTATTTTCCTCTAGTAAATTAACAAAAAACATTTTGCAGTTTAAAAAATATTGAAAATTGCAAAAATAACAACGATTTTCCTTCGCCGTGAACCAATGTAAGAAAAATGTCAATTTAAAACAATTTTTAATCCACTAAATTATTTATTTCAGGCATGGCTTATGGCACATGAAATTATTGTTTATTAAGTGACAAATATATCCCATGAGTTTCATATTTATATTTAGCAAAAATTGTTTGTTTTTGTTTTACGTTAAAATTTTGTAAGACATTTTTAATCTTTTTGAAGACCTTTAGATTAGATTTAAAATATCAGACTGTAAAAAAATAAAAATTATGAACTCATAAATGTCACATATCAATCCTTAGACAACTTTAGTGACCTTTAAATATTTTGCTGATAAAATACAGAATAACTTTCTCACGAGAACAAGTTTTCGCTTTGAAATTTTAGAAAATCAAAAAATCGGGATTTGGCTGAGGGCCCAAGGATTTGACATTTTTTCATAGAAGTATTTTTTAAAGTAAGCTTTGAGGAAGTACTATTTTCTGTTGTTTGATTTTAAAATAATTTAACTTTTTTTTTGAATTAAAAAAATTTTTAACCTGTGATCCGAGGCTTTTGAACATTTTACAAATATTTTTTTAACTCAAAACTTACTGTGTTTATCCTTTGTAAGCATTGATGAAAATTTTTAATTTTACATTATGAGTAACATGTGTTTCTACATATAAAAGTGAATTAAAAAAAGATAAACCAAATGGAACTTTTTATCCTTTACAGAGGTTTTTTTGCGTTCGAACGATAGTATTCTAGTTTGTAATTGTTTTTATAATGTGGCATTATTTTTAAAAAGGACCCGACTCATTTTGTGACATTCTATAGTAAAACAGTTACGCACCTTTCGCCAAAAGACGGTATTTTATCATTTTTTTTATTACGGGTGGTTGAAAGGCCTAAAACCGGAATTCAAACGGTCTTTAGATTATTTTTAAAGACCCATGAATTATTTATGTAATATCTTTTAAAGCTAGCCTACAGCTTTTCTTCTGAAAAATAATATGGAAAACTGTGAAAGAAGCAAACTATCGTTTTTAAAAGTTCAGGGGTAGTTTTCAATCAATAGGACACATTTTAACTTTTAGGAGGTCAATTTTTTTTATTATGTTACAATTATTTTCAGTGATACCTACCATACTTCTACTGTCATAATTATTTATTTTAATGGACTCATTTGTAATTTAAACACATACAATAATAATTAACACTTTTTAGCATTTAAACCAAGGGTTGAATTCCTTTTCGGGCGACCCTAACAAGTTGAAATGTTTTGTCTGATATGACTCGCTCGCACGATAATTGCCGCTCCATTCTTTCCTCTTTTAGTTTCACTGATTGCAAGAACCATTAAAGTCACGCGCAAGCAAGGTCGCATCTAAATATAAAAAAAGAAGATAAAGAATATTCAATAAAAGATTATATTTTCAATATTTCTAATATTTCTGAATTTCGGTAATGAATATGTAAACTACCTTTAATGCCAATGAAGATAGATTGTAAAGATTTCACGAGATTTAAAGAGTGCACACATTGCCTGAAATGCTCAAATTAAAACCCTTTGGGAGTTCAGTAAAAGAAGAGAAAAAGAAGAGTCTGACGTTCGATTTCAACGAATAGAAGTTCAGAAGCAAAAGACTGCTAGTAATGGCTTGGAGAGAAGGAGACAAAAAAAGAGGAAAGAAAAACACGTTCATCAAAGTTGCTGCGGGAGAGGAGTCAGGAGCGTATGTAGTCGATCTTTACAAAATACGAAATCATTTTATCAAGTCCGATTTTGTCAATTTTAGGGTTATCAGTCAGATTGCGTATTTTTGTGTGGTTTATGAAATATGATGACTCTGTGAAGCTCTTCGCCTCGGGTGATTGTTAGAGAGATTGATCAGCGAGCTGTATCAGAGCAGTGTTGCGAAACGAACGTGTTGCTTAGCACGGTCATTCTGTATTGATCTAAAATGTATAGCTCCTCCCACAACTAACTTTGCGTTTTCCCTTTCCTTTAATATTTAAAGAAGAAAATTCTAATTTTCAAGATAGACTTTTTATAAGTTTTATCGAAGCCTATGTAACCCCAACTTTTCCCGATCAACTTTTTAAAAAATTTCCTAACAATGAAACAAAAAATCTATTCAAATTAAAACTAAAATTAATTTCAAAGCATTCCACTTTTTGCAATAAAATTTTCAGAAAAATAATTGTAAATAAAATTATCAATCAATGCAAATTCTAAAAAACGTTTCGAGTATTGATTAATTCGAAACCCTTAATTTTTTTTATATAGTAAACACATTATTAATATGTCAGAAGGTAACTTTGTCAATTTCTATAAATCTGAAATAGTAAAAGAAGCAGATAAATACTTATATAATGATAAAAACTTCAAAAATTTCAAGACTTTTCCAAGTTTCCAGTAAGATTGGAGTGAACTTATATGAATTTAAGTGAAATGAGAAGAAATAGATCCAATTAATAAAAATGTAAGGTGAATTAAATAAAAGTAATCAAGTGAGTATGCAATTTGAGTTTAAAAGACTAAAAGATGAATTAAACAAAAACTAAAAAAAAAATATTTAATTGAGTAGAATTGTCTGAATTTAGAAGAATTCAAAGTAATTAAAAAAAGTCATGACAATTTCAAATAATTTAAAAGAATTTCAAAAAATGCAGGATAAATTAATAAATATTCAGAAAGACTTCCAAATGAATTGCAAAAAACACTTCAAACCCTCTTCCAATCTTTGAAATCCAAAGTTCTAAAATCTCGTTAAGTTCTATAAAATCTGACGATGTTTTCTGAAATCGTGGAAAATTAATAAAAATATCTTTAGAAAAACTTTAGTTATTATAAACATTATTAGCAGATTTAACTATTCAGTTTAAAATAAAATAGATTCTACGATTTCCAATTTGTATTTTTGTAGGTGAAGCTAATAATGTACTTTATCAAATCATCCCTACAAATATTGAATTATTTAAATAATATTATTACTGTAGTTCATTAATAAACGTTTTTTGAAAAATATAAAGTTTTCTTCCTTTTCATTTTTTTTTGTTTTCTTACACCTGGAGTAATAACAGTAAAATAGTTTCAGATTGTAAACTTAAACAGGGAATTTTTTCCAAAACAAAAAAGAGGAATAACAGGATTTTTAATTTAGTATTAAAAACTTTTTATATTTTTTATTAATCTTTTTTTATGGACGGCATGCCTGAAAGTTGAACTATTTTGTTTAAAAAAAATATATATTTTTTTGTTGTTGAAAATTCAACTATTTGTTTCACAATTAAATTTTTATTATAAATTCGTCCTGTTTGCTACTTGGCTAAAAATTAACCCACTTTGTTAAAAATATCTATTTTTGGTTGAATATTCATCACTTTAATTAAAAAATCAACTTTTTTTGGTATCAAAGTCAACTATTTTGTTGAAAATTAACTTTTTTGTTGAAAGTTCAACAAGTTGGTTTAATTTTTTTTCCTTGGGGATCGTCCATATATTACGTAAGAATTTTTTCTTTTGTTTATATCGCTGTGTCCTTTTCAAATTGATAAAAATATTATTTTCGTCTTTATTCAAACAACAGAAAAACGTCTTACGTGATATATGGACAATCCCTTGACTGAAATGTCTTTTTTTATGAAAATTCAACTAGTTTGTGGAGAAACCGTCGTTTTTATGAATATAACTGTTTATTATTTCAAACTTAAATTTTCTTGGTTACTTTAATTTGAAAAAAATAATTCCCCTATTTCCTATTGTATTAAATATAGTAATATAACAAATAATATAAAATTTTTGAAATTTTTAATGTCTCGAATTTCTATTTATGATTCTGAAAAATAATTCGAAATCTTGTAAAAAATGGGGAAATTATAAATTATAGGTGTTTTAGGGTATTTTTCAAATTTAAGGGGAATAAGGGGATTAGGTGCAAAATTGGACGATTTGTAATCCCTAAACTATAATAATCGCTGGGGGATTGTAGTATTGACGCTACATATTACATTTCTTTGAGAATGATGGTGTTCCGTGTTTGCTCTAGGGTCAGGTAAATTGAAAACAAGTATATTATTTTAAACGGTTCGGCTCACAATGGTGGTCCTCATAAGTAAATTTAATTAAGCATGTAAAAAAATTACGTTACATTAATCGAAATTCAGAAAAATGTATTTTTGAATCCATATCAAGACTAGAATTTGATTCAAATACAATTTATTTGAATTAAACAATGGTGTGTTTGAATCAAATAAGTTTTGTTGGAATTAAGCAAATATTTGTTTCAACCAATAAAATATCTGTCTTACCCCATAACAAAGAAAGAAATTGTTTAATTTAAACAAACATTTTTCTGAGTATATGCGCTCGATCATCAGCGTCATAAGTTTCGATTTATTTTTTGAAAAAATTAATCAAAACTTCACAGAAATACAAAAAAGAGATAAAACTCTAAACAAAGGGGATTTTGAGAATAATAGGGACAGGGGGAATAGGAAACTGACTGGTCCCTGAATAAGGTAACATGCCAGAGATGTCGCCTGATTGGGGGAAAACAACCCTCAAAGCCTGAATAATTTTCACCTACATCCCCGAAAGAAAGGTTATGACACTCCCTCTGCCTAGCATCCCTTTCTACGCTACTGTGAGCAAGTTGAAGGGTCTAAACACGAAAACAGAGAAACGATGAAGGACAACGAAATAGGGGGGGGGGGGGG
>NC_046662.1:33329114-33332541 GCF_010883055.1 Belonocnema kinseyi | reverse complement strand
GTGATGGTGAGGGGATAAAGGTATAAAATGGGGTAAAGTGGACAGGGGGCGTAAAGGGGACGAGAGGGCAAAGGGACAAGGGGGTAAAGAGGGTAAGAGGTGGGCAGGGATGGGGGCGAGTTGTCGCAGACCGAGTCCAGGGTAGGCGAAGTGAGGTGGCAATCAATAAATATACAGAACCAGCAGGCAGAGCCATGCTCGCCGTTGCGTCTGTCTGTCTGTCTGTCCATCCATCGCATGACTCGTTCAGCTCGTTCTTGCTTCTCCAAAGCTCACTTGTTCACTAGCTAGCTCGGCCCCGGGTGATCCCACTGACAGAAAGCTCAACGAAAACCAGACTTTCACGTGACAGAGAGCGATGGAACAACGGAAAAAGAGAGAAATGGGAGATAAAAGATAAAAGACGAAATATAGAAATGCAAAAGGAAAAGCGAAACGTAATGTCACTGTACAACAGGAACCGAGGCTGCGAGCGAAATCAAATAAAAACGAGGAATTCACAGAAAGAGCATGAAAGCGGCCTCTCCTGTGAGAAAAGCTACTAGACCGTAAGCCCACATCGTAAATGGCAACGTGATACGGATAAGGCCAATTTTCACCTGAGATGTTCATCTGATAATGAGGAACGTAAAAATGGTTGCCTTGCAAGTCGGAGTGGATGTGTTTAGCGGTGGCGACCTGAAAAAGGTGTCAATTTTCGACAGTTAACTAACGTGATTTAGATAAGGTTGAAAATTGGTGTACATGTAGGGGATTGCATTAGAAATAGCACCTGCGTATTATCAGACACTTACCTGGATGCAAAAGTGTCGTTAGGTGGCTTCGAAGTCGTCGGACATTCAGGTGAAATTCTTTGAAATTGATTTTACAGGAAAAAGTTTGAAACAAAAGTTGGCCCACTCCCAGAGATTCATATTTTCATTATTATAACATTTTTTGATCAAATTGTTACATTTGGAGAAAACATCGATTAAAGACATACCTTAAAAATTAAAAGCCGTTTATTATTACAATTAATTTTTTTTGAAAATGTTTAGAAGAGAAAAGGTAGTACATTACAGTTATACTCCAAGATTA
This sequence comes from Belonocnema kinseyi, assembly GCF_010883055.1. Lineage (NCBI taxonomy): Eukaryota > Metazoa > Arthropoda > Insecta > Hymenoptera > Cynipidae > Belonocnema > Belonocnema kinseyi. The sequence goes on along the minus strand of NC_046662.1, from coordinate 33,331,464 downwards.
ATAAGAAGAATTTGATCAAAATGGTAACATTTACCAAGATATTCGCATTTTTCCTTCTTTTTCCCATTGTTTCTTTCACCTGTTGTATCTTTAGCAGTTCAAAAGAAGGCGTGCTCAAAATTAGTACATGAATAGAGTAAGTCTTGTGCAAAGAATTGAGCTGCCGGATCAAAGAGAAGGGCACATAAACTTATTTCGCTGGGAGTGAGAAGATCCCTGGAGGCTTTTAGAAACATTTTTGAATTTTAAGTTTTAAAGACTATATCTAGGTGTGGAATTTCATTGCGCATCTTTTTCCCCTCACGCAGAAAGTTGTAGCTTTTTTAGTTTTCTAATTAAAACCAAAAAACTGGCTTTTTTGCATAAGTTAATTTTGATTCGCTTTTCACTTCAACTCGTGCTCAGTCAGTCAGTTTTAAGGATTTTTCCACGAAATGTAGTTTAAAATGTCCTTCGACTGACAGGGCAAAAGTAATTCAGAAATTTATTTTAAAAAAATTGTTGTTAATTTTTTTTTTTTAAATTGTTGTTAATTATTTTTCCGATGCCTGGCGCTTATCGGACTTCTCTAACTTCCAGCGTTTCGTTTATCGAGCGAATGTTGAGCAACAAAAAACTTTCAGCGAGAAAATTGTTGACAACAGTACAAAGAAGTTTTCTGAAAAATTTTAGCCCAATTGAATTGATATTCAATAAATTCTTAACGTCACAAGCTGATAGCGGCTAGACGAATCCCGCGCGGGCTGTAGGAACAGTCTCGGAAGCAATTCATAATCGCGCGACCTAAGCTCGCTCAAACTTGCGAGCCGAGCGCTTAGCGTGGTAGGAGACTGTGCCCGCGCAGCGGGCAGATTTTTTTAATTCCGAAAACTTGAACGAATTGGATTTTTCTATTTTGATTGCTTTTGTATGAACAGTTAAATTCTTAATTTTGTCGTTACTTTTCGATGAGAATGATATTGACACGATTTTGTTTAAAAGTTAGCGAAAAGAAACAACCAATTATCAATGACAAGGTGTAAATTATTATTCTCGAATCATTCCATTCGTTCCAAACCTTGAAAAGATTAAAAAAGGACCTAGCAGAAGAAGAAAAACAAGACTTTAAGGACGGGATCGTCATTTTTTGCAAGCGATAAAGCTGTATGTGTCATTTATCACCTTTTCGCTGTCTCTAGAAACTGGTTTGAGGCAGAGATTGTCAGGCTCTTTTCATTCTGAAGATACGCACTTGGTTTGTAAGAATCTATGATTCATTTCATTAAAAAATTTCCTCTGAAATTTTAGAAAATTGTGAAGAGGAATTTTTCAGTTTTATAGATTTTATATGTAAAAGAAATAAACTTGGTAAAAAATTTTAATTATATAAAAAAAGAATTCAAAATTTACCATAAAAAAAGTAAAATATCTCAACTTTTATTACGAAAAACAAGGAAGGGTTTAGGAACAATCTGATAAGCAAGCTAAAAACAATGCCCGAGTTATAAGTTTGTTATTGTTTTCAACATATGTACAGTCTAGTAAATATTTATCTTGGACACTATTTCCCGTTAGATTAGGATAAACATGGTGAATAAAGTTAGATGACATCTTTGCTATTTTTTTCTCGAAATATTTCGTTTTTAATTGACCCAAGTAAAGATTGTAAGTAGAAATAATTTATTTAGTTAGCCATAAGACTGTTTACGAAATAGGGTCTTACTGAAACAAGCAATTTCCATTTCACGGGATTGGACTATTTGATAAATTTAAAAAATAATTATTTTCAAATTATTCAATCTCAAGCCTTTTAAGGAAATATTTTATGTCTGAAAAAAATTATCCTGAAAGAATTTTTTTCTGATTGGTTCTCGATATATCCTTAAAAAAAGAAAAATTTCTCAACCATTGGAAAAACAATGAATTTTATGAGCAAAACAAACAATACATTTAGAAATTTGTATCAGATTATTTTGAGATTCAAAATTAGTCATTGTAAACCCTGTAAAAAATATTACATGCAGAAACGGTTTGTCTCACCAAGTAAGCATTTTCTACTTGACATAAGATACACAATTTTTGAACAATTTTTGGAATATTTAACCAAAGAAATTAATTTTTAACCAAAAATTCAGCAGTTAAATTTTCAGGAAAAAATTAATTTTCAATTGAGAAGAATTTTGACGAAAAAAGATCAATTATTTTCAACGATAAATGTAATACACGGTAAAAAAAATTGAGCTATGACAGGGATATTATAACTTATTGTCAAACATTTAGCTGAAAACGAACGAAGGAATTTAGAAAGATCCCTGGATCAGCGAAAATGAATATCCTTGACCATTTTTCATATACCAGGGATATCGTATAG
>NC_046662.1:33307956-33329014 GCF_010883055.1 Belonocnema kinseyi | reverse complement strand
TCCATCAGAGCCAGAGTAATCTGGATTAGGTATGATGATACGTTCATCATTTTCATCGGAATCCCATTCCGATTCGGAGTTTGTTGCAATTTTTAAGGCTTTGGCATTTTTTTTTCGCTGGGTGTACTCGAAAATTCCCAGGATGACAATGCGGTGAAGGTGTGGTTTGATGTCAGAGTGCAATAAAGGTTACGGAATTTTGCAAAAATTGTTCATATGCAAAATCCAAAATTTTGCTCAAAACGCTTCGAAAAAATTCAGGCTGTAAAAAAATTCATGAATGTTTTCACAAAAATTTTGCCATTAAGACGCCATTTTGAAAATACTAAAACGAAAAATCGATCTTTGGACCATGGATTCTCAAAGTTTATACATTTATTCCACCCGTTAGTGAGATTCCAGGTTAATTACTGATTCGAAAAGCTTTGGAAAAAGGTTCACAAAAAAAAGGCACGAAAAATCACTTTTTTTTTTGTTTAAACTGCATTTTGGGATAATAAATAAATTTTTTGAAGAATTTCATTGGCACCGTTGGAAAGAGGAGATCTTAAGCAATAAAAATATATGTGTCTCAATTTTTTCTAGTGTCGAATAGTCTTAGTTATTGGCCGTTGAAAAGCAGTGTCCCGGTAGTGGCGTTTTGGCCGTTTAAGGGTTAAGAATATGTGTCTGAAGCAATTATCGGAAGATCGCCGGTGCATTATGGGAGAAACGAAATAAAATGACGACGGTCTAATCGGGAGCAGTGACAGTTGAGATTTACTTTGGACAATTAAACGCTTTTTACAACTTAAAATGTGCGCGATTGTTAATATTAAATAAAGTTTATGATGCAGTAATAATAATTTACATTTTTTTCGATTGTAGGCAATAACTATATTGAAATATCAAGAAACGCGATAAAAACAACAAACTTGACCTCCAAATGCATTACACGGATTTTTTTTTTTACAACTAAATTTTTTTCTAATCTGAAGATAATACAATTATATATAATCTGTCGAAAATAATAAACTTTCGAACTTAGCAATTTTGTCCAAATTCCTGATTTACGAGAACAATTTACATAAAGTAACTAAATGTGTAACTCTTCTTTCTAAACGTTTTACCTAATCCAAGCGTACACTTTCTTTGAGTTTAATATATTCTCGATTCACTCGTTCGCCTCAAGATTTTTTTTCCGTGTAGTTAATATTTTAACTAAACAGGATTTTTATTTTGTAACCAAAAAATGTTGATTTTTAACCAAAAAAGATGCAATTTCTATACAAAAATGAAGAATACTCAAGCTAAAAAGAAGAGTTTATAACCAAAAGTAAAGACTTTTTAAGAATGCACTTAAGTTATCTCAAGATCAAGAAAAGAGCATTGTTTAAAATGATTTATAAAAACGAGGCAAATATCCCCACTGTTAATTTGAACTAATTTGGAAGGAGAACTGAAGGTGAACTTTAGAAGAAAGTATTTAGGGTAAAAATAATTCATTTAAGAATATTTATTTAAGGTTTTATGCTTTTTCTTTCTGTTTAGTTGAAAGTAGTCATTATTATGTAATCCTTAGTACGTTTTTATTTTTTTAAAAATGAATTTATGAATGATGTAATTGATAATTTTATCAAAAATATTTTTCTTGAATGAAATTTTTCAAATAAAAACGTACCAAAGAGATTTGCAGATAATCTTTTAAAGAATAAAAGGAGACCTTTCATATTTTAATTAAATACGAATGACTGCTTTTACCTAAACAAAAAGCAAAAACATAAAACCTTAAATAAATATTCTTAAATAAACCATTTTAACAATAATCATTTTTGAACTTGAGATAACTTGAGTTCCTTAAAAAAATTTCTGAGTTTTCGGCAAAATAATAAAATACATAAAACATGTGAGTTCGACTTATTTTGCAGTTTTATCTTAAATTTTAGCACTTCAATTACCGGAAAGAGGTTCTTTTATTTTTGTTGAGATGAAAAACTTGGTGCGAACTGCATAACCATTTTGGTGACCTCATCAATTATATATGTGAATGGTAAGATGAAAGAGCCATGGATAATATAAGAGAATGAGAGCAGAAAGAAAATGAGGAAATAGCCAGTATGAGTAGACTTACCACCAAAAAGGGCGGTGGGATCGAGCAAGGGGTTGGCTTGGTCCGCCTGGAGTTTCTCGGAGGTGGAGGTGGCGCCCGGCGTAGCCGTCGCCGTTGCCTCGCTACCACCCCCGCCTCCGCCGCCTCCACTGCCGCCCGACGCGGAGTTCTCCTTCTCCATGCCGGTCCCTGAAACCATGTACCAACCTTCCTGTTAATGTGTTATTCGTATGCAACGTATCATCCACCCCCACCCCAAAAACATTTATTTTTAAATAATGTGATACACGTGATAAAAAACATATAGATGTTTAATGTTTATATTAAAGTACTGAACAAACGAAGCTTTCCGAACTTGTTTTCATACACCTTCTATCACTGAAAATGTCTAAAAGGGGATGAAGGGCTCACAATCAGTTGTGCAGTATTCAAAAGAGAGTCAACGGAATGTATCAGATTATATATTTTCGGTATTATTCCATAATTATTTCATTTAAACCATATTAAAAAAGAAAACATTGACACATCAATATTGTTGAAATAAACGAAAGAAACTAAAAAAAAAAAAAGGAGCCCGACAGAATAAAGAATTTCAAATGAAAAACTTTGAAACGTGTATCATTTGTGTGATAGGTATAAAGTGTTTCTATTACTTTTTTTTTCCTAGGGTTTTGTTTTCTGGGGAACGCTATGGCTGAAATCGTCAAAGCAATTCTTTGTAAAGAACATTTTTTTAAAAGAAATAACTATATTCAAAGATTATTGACTTATTTTCGAAATTGAAAACAGTGAATTATTCGTCAATATTCTCCCCGAAAAAAGCAATGATTGATAAAAATGCAATCATTTTAATAAGATTGGTATGAAGGGACAGAAAGAAAAAATGCAATTTTAATGATTGAATTTGGATAATTGATGGCTTATTTTTTCAGGGGCAATGATGGCTGAAATTTAAAATTTTTCCTAGCAGAGAATAATTATTGTTCTTTCATAAGATAAGACTGGTAATATTATTTAAATTCCTAAAATCATAGAAAACTTTTTATCCAGAAACATGATTTTTGGCGCAACTGCTTTAGGTCAAAGAGAAAAAGTTTTTTGAAAATATGGGGAAAAGAAGGAAATACTTAAAAAAGAGAAAAAAAGGGAAATAAGTTAATAAAGTTAATTTTCAACCAAACGGAGAAATTTTCTACCAAACTATTGAAATTTGAAGCCAAAAAGACGAATTTTCTATAAAATAGTTGAAATCCTAACCCGAAATATATATTTTCAGCAAAAAACTTAATTTTCAACCAAGATCAATTTTCAACCAAATAGTAAAATTTTTAATTAAAAGAGACGAATTTTCAATACCAAGGTTGACGTTTTATATTATAAAAATAAAGATTCCAGTCAAAAAGACGAATTTTCAACAAAAGAGTTGAATTTTTAACTAAGAAAGATTTTGAAGTCAAGAAAGAAAGAATATTCAACTAAACTCTTGATTTTTTAATTCAAAAAGACGAATTTCGTATCAAACATTTCACCTTTTCAACCTCAAGATATGAATTTTCAACCAAAATATACATTTTTAACCAAATACTGTAATATTCAACTGAAAAAAATGTCAATCTAAAATAGAATAGTTGAATGTACTGTTAAAAAACATGAATTTTCCAATAAAAAGATCATTTTCAACTGAAAAACAAATTAATTTTCTTCATTTTTAAACTTTTGTCCTGAAAAGAATAATAATTTATCTTTCATAAGACAAGACGCATAATATTATTTCAATTCTTAAAATCATAGAAAACTTCTTTCCAAAAACATGTTTTTTTTTGACACAACTACCTTAAGTCAAAAAAGGGGAAATTTCTTTAAAATAGGCGGGGGGGGGGGGCGAAACCTTTTAAAAAATGGAAAAGAGGGGAACATGGAAAAAATGGAAGGTCTGTTATCAAAACTCCATGCACTACACTTTATAGTTACTGATACAACTTGTTAAATGAGTTTAGCCTTGAAAAGTTAAAATGCAGGAAGTACCTTGGGATAAAAGTGTGTTATAGAGTGGGTTAAAAAATAATATAAATAAAATTCAAGTTCAATTTGACTTGAATGAGTAGGTCGTACATAGTATAGTATAGTATAGTGTAATATAATATAGTATAGTCAATACTGTTAGTATATGTATTATAATAACGGTGTTGGGTGAACCACGTCTAGTCTAGCCAAGCCTAACCTGACCTAACCTGACGTAACGATGTATATTTATACAACACAGCTGGAAGAAGGTAGGGGAGCGCCTGCCAGTCAGCTGATCGAAGCGCTGGAGGGGAACATGTTGGAGGGGAGGACGACCTTTGCGCAAAGCGCTCGCTCACTCGCTGGCCTTTCTTCTTTCTTCTTTGCTACTGGCTGCTGGCAGAGATAAATGTTTACTCTACGTTCACAGTCACATTTCTTTCTTTCTTGTGTTGTTATCATTGCATAACAATATATGTGTGTAACTTATGATGATTACTCTCTTGAACTTGTTCAATTTTTTTTAATACAACTCGTATCTACCATCAGAATCCTCACTATCAACCCTCCGAATTTTTATTTTCCTTTGCATTTTAGCCAATCGGTAACTTCCTCTTAAGACTTAGAAAATTTATTTATATCCTGCGGAATTATTTGCTTTAAATCACAGAAAAGACAAAGGGTGAAAATTGATACAGGTAAAAATGATGAGGGTAATCTTCGTATTCAAAAACATAAAAATCGGTACAGCCGAAAAATGTTGAATCCTAAAAGAGAATTTTTCAATTAAAAAATCAGTTTTCAAGCTAAGAAGTCGAAATAATTTAGAAAACATTTGTTTTTTAAACACGAAAAGATGAGTTTTCAACAAAACAGGTGGTTTTCAACAAAAAAGTTAGTTTTCAACCACGGAAAATGAATTTTCAACCAAATAGTTTGAACATTACATAACAAATAATTTTTAACCAAACATTTGGATTTATAACAAAATTCTTTAATTTTCTATCAAATTGTTACGTTTTCAGGCCAAAAATTCGAATTTTAAGCAAGAGTTACATTTTTAACAAACATAGTTGAATTTTCAACCAAATGATCGAATTAAAAAAAAAACAAGATTAAACTTTAACCGAATACAGTTGAATTTTCAACACAAAAACACAATTTTTAAACAAAACTGCTGATTTATCAACGAAAATAGTTTAATGTTTTTTACTTGCAAAGATTAATTTCCAAACAAATATACCGTTAAATTTTCTACCGAACTCTTAAAATTTCAAACCAAAAAGACGAATTTTCTATAAAACAGTTGAAATTTTCATTACAATGCTGGATCTTCTTTTTTTCAGTTATAGATTGTTTAATTTTGAAGCAAAACAAAACCAATTATCTAACAAAATAGTTGAGTTTTACGAAAAAGTTAAATTAATTATCAACCAAATAGTATAATATTCAGACAACGAAAATTTCGACGAAAAAGGTTTTATTCAATTTTTGAATTTTTTCAGCCTGTTTAATTAAAATTGATTATATGCAAACGCTTTTCATTCCAAATTTTAAACGTTATTAATTAAAAATCAATCAACAAGACTTTTAATAAAAAATTAGACAAAAAACGATTTAGATCTAAAACTAAAATTATTACAACTACATTAGAGCATTAGATTTGAGACTGTAATTAGAAACAAAACTTTTTAATCTTTGAGAATTTACACAATTAAAATTTGTTGAATTTCAAAAGCTGTTAATTTAATATTCTTCAAATTTTAGTTTGAACAAAAACATTGGGGAAATTATTCAATTTGAAATTTGTTATAACCCTAAAAAGATTTTTTTAAACTTTCATCTTCTATGTGTCTATAGAATAAAATCTAAACGACCGTTATGAGAATTCCCATTCCATTTTTTTATTTTCAATTTATCCACACTCTTTAACGTCAATTCAATGAGCCTTTCATTTCTGGTTGACGCTGGAAGCCAAGAAAAGTTTCTACCAGAAACGCAAAGGAAATCGACTGTCGTTTGCACTTACAAATGTCATCACTTTTTAATAAAAAATGTTACCTTGCAAAATTACTTGGACCGAAGTCCACATAAGAAAAATAACTATTTAAATATGTTTATTTTTGTTTTAAAAGCTTTTGCACTTCATGGGGTGGTTTTTAAATTTGATATTTAAGAATTTTGTTGCAGAAAAACATTTACCGTCAAAATATCGTATTCAAAAAATAAAATTTTCAATTTATAATGTGTAAATAATATAAAAGATTATAAAAAAGTAACATTATTGGAATAAACATCATATTATATTCTTTGAATTACACGTGCGAAATTTACTCCGACAATTTGCATTTGACTGAATATTCATTGCGACTTTTCCTCCATATTTTATAATACGAGATTATAAATAGATTTGGATATCTTTTATTACAGTTTAAATTGTGAAAAAAAGTTTTTTGAGAAACGAAGGCGACGATTTTATTTAAATTTCAAAGCAATAAATGCAGTCATTAGTTTCACATATTCCAGGAGGAAAAGTGACCAGTCATAAAAAGGAAAATACATCGATAAAATTTGCGGAGACCGCGTTCACGATTAAACATAACAAATTTTATGAAGACTCGTAAATATACATTAATGAGTATTTGCGAACACTAAAATTAAAACCTTTGGCCTAATTATCTTCAGAACAAATAAAAAAGCATAACGTGAGAGCAAAAGTATAAAAATCAATTCAATAATAGAGATAACTGAAAATGTTTTTTTTTTAACAAACTGAATAAATTGTTAAAATAATTGTTTAGCAATCACCATGATGAATAAGATTCGCACTTAATTCAGTTTAAAAATTTAGATGAGCTTAATGGAGTGGAAGTTTATGCAAACAATCAAATAAAATAATCACTTAATTAAGCCAGAAAAAATTTACTTGATTTTTTTTTAATTCAATTTGATATTAGGATTCATTATTAATTTTCTGAATGAAGTGCATTTTCATTCAGTAAAAGCGATATTCTTTCTGAGTGCATTTTTCCATTGACTTTATTAATGAATTTATACTTCAACCTTTTCGCATAATATTATAATTATGTATTTCAGTACTCTACTACACAAATTTCGAATAAGAATTTATTGTCTATTTATTTGATTGTTTCTTTTATCATTTATTGATAATAAATAAATGAAAATAAAAATGTCTAAGGAACTAATTTTATTCAAAAAGTTCATTTAATACATACATAATGGCTGATTCATCGGAAATTCCTAAGCCCTAAAATTTAGGAAATCATGTTTTTTATTTAAAAAAATTGTTGAAATTTAGGCTGTGGCTAAGTGTACCGAAATGTCGGTAAGAATAGTCTGACTTTCGTTACAAACAGCGGAATATGGAAAAGGGACTATTTAAAATAAAATAATAATGTCTCTTTTTCATATTTACATTATTTTCAAGATATTTATGGATTTTTATTTAGTTTTTTTAATTCTGATTTTGAAAAGCTAGAAAAATGAAATGATTTGAAAGCTTTTGTTCAGTTTTTATTATAAAAATTTATTTAGGAACTTTTATACAAAATCCGTCACTTCTTGTGAAAAAATCCTTTGAAATCCACTAAACTATTATAAAATGCAGTAAAATTGTATGAAATCTGAGGATATTTCCTGAAATCCTGGTAGAAAGTTTAAAATACCCTGATAACTTTCTAAATCCCTTAAAATTATTGAAATCTTCAGGAATCATAATTATAAAATCCCTTGGAGTACTTTATGATATTTGAAATCTTTTGAAGTACCTTGAAATCTTTTTTATCAACTAGAAACTTTTGGAAGCTCTTGAAAATTTCTTGGAAATTTGAAAAATCCCCTAAACATGGAGAAAAATGGAAGTTTAAATGTAAATGTTCAAGGGGTAAGATTCTCCCACCTAACATGTAGATATTTATGCCAAATATCTACTATATTTTCGAGATGTTAGGCGTAAAAATATTTTAATGTTAAACTGAAACACATTCAGATGTTAAAATCGTCCGAGCGCATGCGCATTACACATTGGAATTTCACGACTATATTTGGCGGCTATATATTTTCGATATTAAAATTATGGAATATTACAATTTTGGAACATTTCCAAAGAATCAAAATTAGCTATCCTTAATTAATATTGGATAACGAATTTTGTCTGTCTCCATGAGGGCAATATGATCTTAAGTTTCATTTAAAGTTTGACTCGAACACATTTGACAAAATGTTGATAAATTTAAAATAAATTTTGAATTTAAGTAACCTAAAATAGATAGAATTTGAAATGCAGATTACAGATAATTCGTTCTCCGCTTACTTAGCCACTTTTTATTTTCAATTATAAATATTAAACATAACTTCAAATTGACAATGTATCAGACGTTATTTCACATAACCATAATTGTAAATCTCGGATATTTCAGTTGAACATTTTGGATGTTTGTGAGTAACATCAACTTTTTAATATCTACAGATGATAACTTTGAACATCTAAATTGCTGTCCTATAATTAAACATGAAATATGTTAATCCTAAACATCTATATGGTACGATTGAACATCCAGTTTTCTCCGTGAAGTCTTTAAAATTCTTCTAAAACTTCCCTCAAATTATTGAAATCTATTAAAAAGTACTTGGAATATTTTCAAAGTTGAAAAAGTTTATATAGTGACTTTATCTTAAAAAGTGACTACAAAGTGATTTGAAAAAAGTACTAAAGGGACTGTGTGGTAGCCCTAATTATTATTCTTGATAGTTACTTAAAGTGCTTCTTACAATAGTTCCCTGATTCTCTCAAGTTTTTTTCTCAAATTCTCTGACTTTCCCTAACCAACAAAAAATCCCCTGACTTGCAGGTTTTCTCTGACCGCGTCAACTATACTTTTGATCAAACAAGTACCATCTTTGATACAGGGTCAAACAAATGTTTAATTGAAATACACATTTTTCTGAGCGAAATTTGTGACAACACGATTCTGAAATTTTCGATAAATGCACGGACCAATTCCAAATTCTCAAAAAGCGTTTTTTCGGTTAAAAAATCAAAAGTTGGACAAAACGGAAGCTGAGGGCTGAAATTATTTAGCTGATGCTGTTGAGGCAAATCTGAAACGATGCGATGGTAGGAAGAACCATGGATTCTGACGGCTCAGAGAGAGAGAGAGAGAGAGAGAGTAAGAAGGAGAGCGAGAACCAATGCAACGTTACACTCGGCGTTAGTGACGACCGGGACCAACGTTGTGGGTGGTGGGTGGAAGAGGAGAATTGTGGGAGGGGGAGAACGCGAAAGAGCGAAGTCGGAGGAAGAGAAGGTTGGTGGTGGTGGAGGTGGAGGAGGAACAGCAATCAATACAGAGCCAGCAGAGCAAAACCATCCCTCGACAGAGCTAACTGGCACGAATACGGCGGAGGTATAGGTAAAATCGACGCTAACAGTGCCTCCAGCGCAATGCACAGTAGGCAACATGAATGCTATCCCTGGTATGGTCTAAACTAAACAGTTGGGAGTTTCAATTATTCAAGAAGCCGTTTTCCAATCCCTCTTTGGTTATTACATTATTACCGAATTCGAGGCGCGATGTACGGTGCTGAGAGGAGACGAGATGATAATGTGGCACATGAGAATTCTAGAAAATTATATTGGGAAAATGGAACGTTGAACCTTTATTGAGATTGACGTGTTCAGATGCGGAAAATTAATGCACTGTCGAGAATAGTAAAGGCTCTCTTCATTATTTACGATTTTCAGATATTAGTGGGATTCGATGCAAGATAATCAGTTCCAGAGATCAGGACTCATTTGAGAAATTCAAATAAGTGTCAATAGTAGCATGGATACATTTTCAAATATAGTAGCAAATAGTGTCATACACACTGGAATAAATGCTTAGGGATTCTTAGCAAAACGATTATGTTTGCGAATTTCTATCTGAGCTAATCCGAAAATATTTCCCTTTCAACCAGCCTTATTTCTATTTCGAACCATACAGATTGAAGGTACACGAATCTTAGTAATGGTTAAGGTAGTATGTTTGATATGGAAATTCAATTTTCCAAAAAAAACTCAATTCAACAGCAAAATAACTGGATCATCCCAACTTTTGGTTGAACGAAAGCTTCATTATCCCGTTCATCATAATCCAGCGCCACCTGACACAATCGAAAGCGACGCTGGTGTACTTGGTCAGGCGTTCCGTGTATCATCCGTTAATTAACCAATTAGGTACAAATATCCCGTTAATGATATTTTTTTAGTAAAAACTAAGGGATAATGTGTTTGTGCTGCAAGAGGAATATAAATTTCAACTAGAAACAAACTGCAAACTTTAAATTTTTAAGAAGTTAAAGTGACGTTAAAATATAAGCCCAAATTTAGTTGATATAAAAAATTGGTTTTTCAACCGAACTCTTAAAAAAAAATTTAAAGGTCTTGATTTGTAGTATCTGAATTAAATTTTTTTTTCAATTTTACATGATTTTCTTCAAGATTGTACAAGAAAAACTGTTATTGATAACGAATCATTTGATGCTACAGACATTGTATTATGAGCACCATATACCAGTATAGCTAGATCATGGAAACTTTAATGTAAAAGATTCAGCCATATAATTCTATACCTTAAGAATACGTTTTAGGAACCTCACGGATAAAATATTCTTGGTCTGGCTATAATGCGTAACCATAATTGTATGCATAAATAGCCATTCCGTATGGTTATAGCTCAGCGAGCAATACAATATGGTTGGAATAACCAGAATTATGCGTGTACCGTCCAATTATTTCTTTCAGTGTAATTTTTTAAATATTGCATGAAAGGGTAAATTATTTTTGAAATCTAGGACATAATATATCTCTCCCATAGGATCATGTGAAATCCTTTAGAACCCTTGAAATCTGTTGAGATCCTTTGCTAATTCATAGGGAACTAGGCTCAAATAACGATTTGATTGAATCAACATTTTTTGGTACAACCATAGAATATGGTTTATTACATGAACAACATAATACTTATTTGTCTCAACTAAAGTTTTTGGTTGTTTTAACCAAATATTTTATTAGATGGAGTATTTGGTTTCCCAAAATTCTCTAGAAATCTGTTGTAAACCCTTGAAATACTTTTAATATCATTGATATCCTGGATAACTTTTTAAAATCCTTTCAATTTTCTTAAATCCTACGAAATGCTTTGAATCTCTTTAAAAATATTGAAATCTCAATATTGATGTACTCTAGTTATCTCAAGTTCAAACATGATCATCTTCAATAATAGTTAGATCGGCATTTACATTTAGTTGCAATTTTTTATTTGAACAAAGCAACGGCGTGAAAATGCACTGAAACAAAATTGAACCGAAATTGGACAGCTGTTTATTTTTCTTGGCCAATTGAAAAAATTTCAAAATATTTTAATGATTTCAAATGATTTTTTAAGATTTCAAAGTTTCCTAATTTAGAACAGGATTTTTTTAAAAATTTCATTCTCCTGAATCGGAATAATTTTTTTTTAAATAAAATTCTCATTCTATATCAAAAATTCACTATTCCAATTCAAATAATAATTCCTCATGAAAATTCACTGTTCTAAAGTCTGAATTATAATTTTACGTAAATTCTTCGATCGAATGTTAAAATCATAATTCTTTAAGAAAATTTCCTGTTCCTAGTCATAATTATATTTATTTGCAATATTTCCTTTAATATTTCAGATGAAACATAGTAGCTTCTTTTTTCTAAAATTTGTGGAAGAAGTTTAAAATTCTCGAAAATTTTTATTTGCACAAAAAAGGAATCTTTAGTTTCAAACAAATTATGATTTTGGACAAGAAATTATGAAAATCTGATGAATTCTGGCTTGGAACAGATATTGTTTTTGTAAATTCGTTTTTATAAACCCAAACTTAATTTTTTTCCAATATTTCCTTTTTCATGGCAAAATTACCTGTTCAGAGTTAAATTATAATAATCCAAGGAAACTTTCTGTCCTAAAGTGAAAATTATAATTCTAATGAAAATTCCTGTTCTAAAGTGAACCTAAAGATAAACTATATTTTTTTACGGAAATTCACAGTTCTATCTCAGAATAAAAATTATTTTAAATAATACCCTCTCCCAAAGTTAGAATTACAACAACTCTTTATGAAACTCCATGTTCAAAAGTCAAAATTATAATTTTACACAGAAAGTCCATGTTTCTACCCTAAATTATAAATCTGTTAGAAAATGTACAAATTTTTATACGAATTCTTTCAACTTTATATCTAAAATTACGTCAAATCATCCCGTATAAAGCTGGAAAATGTATATTTTGTTTCTTAGTGATTCTTTTTCTAACTCATGTTACAAGTTTTTTTCTTTTGTGACTTTGAAAAGACACACAAGATTTAAAAAAAATCTGTTTTGATAAAAATGCACCACTAAAAAATAATAAAACCTTTAATGTTAATTTTCTATTGTATAGTATGTTTTATGTAATCAGAAAATATACCTATTTTAAATGTAATTGTTTTCTACGCAATTCAATACTTACAGTTAATTTTGGAGCCTTAACTCATTGTTGATCGCAACTCTACAAGGACCCATCACACCTGAAACACAGAAAAATTGCCTATTACATAAAACCCTTTGTAAATCAAACGAAAAATATTTGCAATAGAGAGTCATCGTGGCTCAGATGGTATAGTGATTGTCCTATGTTCCAACACTGCAGCCTTAACAGCCACGGTGGCGTGGGTTCGATTCCCAAAGCAGAAAGCGAGGCTAGACGAGCTTTCTGAAAGCTTTTCGCTTCTCTGTCCTTTGGTATACTACCCCACATGTACCCTACAGTTTTATAATTAACTCTACAGTACAGTTGCTCATTGACCCTGGAAGTTGATGCAACTAGAAACATTCAAGTAATAAAAAAATAAAATATTGGCAATGAAATTATTTAAAATAGCAAGTCCCTTTACTCTAGTAATTAAATTATTGACTCGTGCTTGGACACGTAAATCTTTTAAAACCAAAAGCTTCATTGAAAAAGTTAAATATTTAAGAGCTTAGTTTTTCCGTTTCATAATAATAATACTAATAATAATAATAATGTATACAATTTATTTACACAAAAAATAAGACAAATTCAGTTCAATGGATGAGCAACTAATTTGATTAAAAAGTTGGAAATGTACATTTCCAGGAACGATAAATTTAATAAAATGGAAGACAAAATGCGCTGTACGATGTTTCCAGCGACAATATTTATGGGTTCTGTGCACATATGTACTCAACGAGGGTAAAATGTCCATATCGACTGAAAAAGAATCTCCGAATTCAATTTGGAATCGGAACAAGCAATATCGAAAATAAAGCTTTTAAAAATGAGTAGAGAAGCATATGTTGGAACTAAAATAATTTGATTAACAGAGGGCTTTTATTTACATTTTGTAATCGTTTGTTGCCTTTCCTTACTGTGAGAAAATTTTACTTGTATCAAATTTGTCTTGAAGTAATGATAGTTGTAATTCATATTTGATTGAAAGAAATGAAAGAATAAGACTATTAATTTAATTACAAAGTGGATTTACTCGTGTTCTGATTGTGATTCACACATAAAATTATCGACTTTAATTTGTTATTTAACAAGAGGACTCTAATTGGATCCAAGAGAAACTTGATAAGAGCCAATCCTGACCTACCCTACGAAAAGATAAGGCTTATTAACTAACAGCAACGATTTCTCTTTATTGCTGTATAATTTATTATAGACGAATAAAACATTTTCCCCGCAACAATAACTTCTATGTATTTGTATTGTATTCTAATAAATTTAATAGCAGTGAAACAAATATTATCAATTAACTACACAAAGAAAGTTTAGTTCTAAGAAATATGGTATTGTTTTAAGATAAAAAATAGGCTCAAATCTGTTCTCTTCTAAATATCTTCAACGTAAATGTGGGTCTTTGAAATGTGGGTGAAGGTGAGTTTTAATACGAGCAATAATCGCAAAAAGCAGAGAATTTAATAGCTTCATTGCCTGGTTTACAGTCCCATTTTGAGGTTACTGGTATACTTAATTTTCTTCAAATACTATTATTTGTTTTTTTTTCTTTATTCAAAAATCAAAATATTTAACAATGAATTACTATTTTATAGTTATTTTTAAAGAAAAGAAATCATCGATATTACACAATAAAGACGATATAAATTTAAGCAATGAACTTGGTTCAAGTTTCAGATTAAAGATTTGATGCAGTTTTGAAACTGAAGGCATCAACAAAGTTTAGAAAAGTGAGTTTTAATATAATATGATAAAATTATAATCGGATTATGTATGATTATGATATAATTATAGCTCTTATATGCACTTTAATTATATAATCTAAAGCGTTGGTAATTAATACTCACGTGCTTAACACGTTTTACATTAAAATTACTATGCCCATTAATATAAAAATCTAAATTACACTCCGGAGTAGCTTCAATTAATATAAAAA
This sequence comes from Belonocnema kinseyi, assembly GCF_010883055.1. Taxonomy (NCBI): domain Eukaryota; kingdom Metazoa; phylum Arthropoda; class Insecta; order Hymenoptera; family Cynipidae; genus Belonocnema; species Belonocnema kinseyi. Next base: position 33,314,430 of record NC_046662.1, on the reverse strand, counting down.
GGACCCTGCACTAAATGTATGGGAAAATGGCTTTCGGTGGATTTAGCTGAAACTTTGTAATTTTTAGGGTTATAAGTGCCGGATGAAATATCCGCAAAAAAATTTTTTTAAAATGGACAGTTTTAGCGGTATGCGGCGCTAAGCGCTCATGATCAGTGAATAGAACGAATTACAATAGATTTAGTTACAAAAGCGATGTCAACATAGAAATCACGGTTCAGATCGTGGTCTGTCATATTTTCACCTACACCGTTGACTCATATAGCGCGCTTCTCAAAACGATCAAACGCTAAGCGCCCAAGATTTTAACTTGACGAATTCATCACTTTTTTAAAGGCAGAAATGGTACCCAAAGTAACATTAGTAACTAGTGCGTACATTAAGATAATTACATTGTACTGTTCTCAAGAGTGCCGAACGCTAAGCGCTCATGATCAGTGAATAGAACGAATTACAATAGATTTAGTTACAAAAGCGATGTCAACATAGAAATTACGGATCAGATCGTGGTCGGTCATATTTTCACCTACACCGTTGACTCATATAGCGCGCTTCTCAAAACGATCAAATGCTAAGCGTCCAAGATTTTAACTTGACTCATATTTTCATTGGTTTGGCTAAACATGTTACTGACCACTTCTTGATGCGTGTTTCGTAAAAAGACATCGCTTGTGTCGCTGAAGCTACTAGGATTAGTTCTATTCGCTGATCATGGGCGCTTAGCGTTCGGCCCTCTGGCGAACGGTACACTGTTATTATCGATGTGCGCACTAGTTACTTATGTTACTTTGGATACTATTTCTGTCTTTAAAAAAGTAATTACTTAGTCAAGTTCAAATCTTGGGCGCTTAGCGTATGGTCGTTTCGAGAAGTGCGCAATATAACTCAGTGGTTTGGCTAAACATATTACTGACTACTTTCTGATGCGTGATTCTTATAATGACATCGCTTTTGTCGCTAAAGTTACTAGGATTGGTTTTATTCGCTGATCTTGAGCGCTTAGCGTTCAACCGTCTTGCGAAGGGTAGAATGTTATTATCGGTATGTGCGCACTAGATACTAATGTTACTTTGGGTGCCATTTCTGCCTTTAAAGAAGTGATTAATTAGTCAAGTTAAAATCTTGGGCGCTTAGCGTTTGATCGTTTTGAGAAGCGCGCTATATGAGTTAACGGTGTGAGCGAAAATATGACAGATCACGATCTGAACCGTGATTTCTATGTTGACATCGCTTTTGTAACAAAATCTGTTGTAATTCGTTTTATTCACTGATCTTGAGCGCTTAGCGCCACATAGTGCTAAAACTATCCATTTTTTTAAATTTTTTTACGGATATTTCATCCGGCACTTATAACCTTAAAAATTACCAAGTTTCAGCTAAATCCACCGAAAGCCATTTTCCCATACGTTTAGTGCGGGGTCTTTTAAGTGATACCATTAAACTAAACATAACTTTAACTAAAATCATTGTAAGTTTTCTTTTTAATAAGCAATTTGAGATACATCAAACTACTAAAAAAAATCACCCTCAGCAAAAGTGTTAATGCAGAAAAGCACTTAAGAATGAAAAAATTGTTTTTCTTTACCAATTTTTCATTTCTTCTGACCAATTTTTTCTTTTCTCTGATCGCTAGAAATTTTTACTTACGGTATTAAAATAACAAATTTACATCTAGGTCCTAGGAGATCAATAATATTAATGCAAAAAAATATATTTTTTTTTAATGTATTTTAAGGCGTTTAGTGACAACAGTCACATAGAATTTGATAAGGGGTACACATAATTGTTTCATTTTGAAGTTAAAGAACGAAATTTTTACAATAATAGTGAACTCTCAATCCAAAAATACGAATTATTTACCAAAATAATTGAATATTCAAAAATAATTTTTAAATAAAATAAATTAGTTTTCCACTAACGGGGCTAGACTTTCAACTAAAGATAGAATAGTTAAATCTTCAACCAAAAAGTATGAACTTTCAAAAACATCAAATTTCTACATAATCGTTCAATTAGTAACAAAACAAATTAATTTTCAACCAATGAGATTACTTTTCTAGCAAAGATGACGAATTTTCAACATAATCGTGAGTTTTCAACCAAAACAGTTGACTTTTCAACTAAGAAAGGTAAATTTTTAACTTAAAATATAATAGTTAAATTTTTAGTAAAAAAAATTAATTTTCAAATAAACGGGATAAATTTTCAACCACCACGATTAAATTTCTAAAAAAAAAAAGACAAGTTTTCGACACAACAGTGTAAATTTCAACAAAATTTCAACAAAAAGATTTTTCAGTTAATAAAAAAAATGTATTCAAAATATTGAATCCCCATGCCAAAAGCGTATTTGCGACAAAACAGTTGCATTTTTTTAGCAAAAAATATGAATTTTTAACAAAAAGGATCATTTTTAATCAAAAAGTTGAATTTTCTACCCGAAAAGACGAATCTTCAACAGAATAGTTGAATTTTTAATAAGATAATATAATTTTCAACACAAAATATGAATTCTCTCACGAAAAAAATATAAAATTATACGTTTGTGAGACTTCCTTGTCTCTGACACATAATTTTCTAAATCTAATTTTATTAAGGTGCCATGTTTATTTAATTCACAGAATTTATGTTCATGTTCATTCACTAATCGCCCAATCTACCTAATCTTGAGGTTTCTTACACGAAGAGGAAGGGGGGGGGGGGTGTCAGATAAACGCCTTATGTAATTTGCGGATGACCCATATACATACTTCATCTTCAGTTTATTAGGAATGCACTGACTTTTTTTTGGTTTCACCCAACTTTCAATGGCCAGTTTTAAATTCCCGGACTGACAGAATTCCCTGACCTGTAGCGACACTAATAGTAATAATAATAAGTTGATCCTCGGTGGCTCAGTTCGTTAGACACTCGGACTTCACCTCAAAGGTCCGGGGTTCGATCCCTGAGCCGGTACCTCTAGAAATTATTCTATGTACCTTTACCGAGGTTCTGGTGGTTCGGAACACACCTTAAGCTGGAGTTCTCCTCATCGTGAACTTGACTGCAACCCAGTCCGTCAATGATGGGGTAAAAACCAGGCTTTGTCCAATATGTCGGAGCAGACTGCTCTCATCAGATCAGTTGCGCTTGCATTATAAAAATGTGTCCGTGACTGATGATATTATACCGGGACAGCCCCGTGCAAAATAATCAAATAAAAATCCAACTCTAACCAAAACTGCCTTCGACATTTTGAGCAGTACCCATCTTAAGCCTGTGACAATATTAATAATCATCAACTATTACAAAGAATAAGTAAACAAATTAAATATTTAATAGCAATCTTGTAGGGTTAATATTTCACAATGTAAATAATGTAAAGAAGACTTAGTATTCCTCTCGACCATTTATTGACGTAATCAATGAACTAATGAACTATCCATTGATTATAATCAATGGATAGTTTTGAAGACAAAAGTGAATAGGGAGTAGGCGAATCGATTCACGTTTCACTTAGCAATTGTGAACTAGATAGGTGTAAATACATCCCATACACATCCACGAAATATATGCTTAACTGCTCCTTAGCATGAGAAGTCATCATGATCAATTCTCAATTCTACTTGCTGAATGCGACAGGAATACTAAACACCAATGCAGTCATCACAGTACCTATTGTCGTTAAAAAAGTGTAAAAGAAAGTTTTATAAGTTGAATAAGCATGTAAATAAATGTTTATTAACATAAAATTAGATAAACCAATAATAGAAGTTTGTTTTTTGATACACATTTTATGCGCACGATACTTCAACACATAGACTATAGCTGCAAAATACGAAATAATCCTACTGAATCGTTTGCTATCAGGCGCTGCTGTCTATTGTAAGGCCACATAATCAGTGGTTGACAGTATTAGCTATGGTTTGGTTTAAAATGGATTTAGTGTCACAAAGTTATCTAAATTGCAACTGAAAAAAAAAAATTTGTGAAAAGAAAAAAAGGTGATTTAATTGTGATGACTGTCAATGACATTTTAGAACCTAAAGCAGACAGAAAAGGATACATATAAATCTTTTCTTCGTTTGTAAAATACTGCAAACTTCCATATACAAAGAATGTTGAATGTAAGAAAGTACTGAAAAGGTGATGTAATTAGTACATAAAAGCGCGCTAGTAGAGATTATGCGCCTACTTATTAATAATTTTAACACTCGCTCTAAGATTTTATACCCCGGAAACTTGAATACCGCCTATAATAACCCTAGCTACACCGTTTCTGTTGGAAGAGGCTTGTTCATAAACGGCAAAACATATCCTTTATGAAAATACAAAGTATGCAGAAAATATGAGGGCGCACTCAACATGGACATCAAAGTGCTATCCACCTGTATTTAGTCACGTTCCAGTTCTCATACAGGGTGGCTAAGAAACTTTACTTTCAAAATTCCCTAATTTTTCATATTCTCTGGCCATTAATATTAAAAGTCCAGCATTTAAATCTTGTAACATTTTTTAACATCGAATCTTTTATAAACTGAATAAACAAATTCCAATAATAATAAATGGTAAGATTAAAATTTAAAAATTTTTAATTTGATTATAAACATGACGTTTCTGCCACAAAAGATGAATTTTCAATCCAAATGAAAATAGTTGAACTATAAAGCCTAAAATAGAAATTTTTAGAAGACGGTTAAATTTTCAACAAAAGGATGAATTCTCATTGAATAAAACATACACGGAGAAAAAGATATCGCAAAATCTCTATATTGCAAGAAAGCGCAATATTATAACGTACAATCACGTCCCGGAGCTTTGTACGATATTATAATGCACTAATATCACGGAAAAATTTAAGTTAAATTTAGTTAGTGTCGTCTTCTATACGGCGCGGCGTCCTTATCAGCAATGGGAAAAAGGCAGAGTATGAGTGAGTTCGAGCTATAAATCAAGACACCAGATTTAAAACAATTCCAGAAAAAAGGAAACATTTGCTGTAGGTAAGACCTGCAACGGTTAATGATTAAACATATTTTCATTGAGGTTAGGAAAATAATTCTGAATTCGTCGATGCAAAATGTAACTGACAGATGGGAATCCCCATTTCTCTCGAATTTAATGAAGTTAAACGACAGTGGATAGCGCTCGCGTCGTAATTGTCACTACACCTCGAAAAAAATGGAGCGATTATAAGATGAAAGATTATCCAGGCAAGGTTAAAAATCGGAAATTATCTTCGATTCAAGTAAAGTTTAACTGGCAAGGTTAATTTTTGTTCCGGTGAATCTTTCACCTGGAAGCGATGTAAACTTTATCTTTAATTTTTCCTGTGATCGCTTGTTCACTATTCGAACCCTCGCGAGATCACAAAAGAAGAAACACAATGTGATAGCGTAATAAGCTTAAACTCTTACATTATAGGTTGCACAATTATGCGGTATATAATGTAAAAACTTGCAATGTACGATATCACGATTTTGCGCTATTATAATGCGATAATTACGATATATAACGCAGGAATTACAGTATATGTTGTAATTCATACGATATAGCTTTCTCAGTTTAATAGCTGATATTTCAGTCAAAAAACGAAATTAACAATTAGATTAAATAAAATAAAATTCTAAACCAGAACTTCATTTAAAAAAAAATAGTTAAATTTTTAACTAAATAGTTAAATTTTCATTTTAAAAAATTAACTGAAAAAAGAGTAAAATTTGCAAACTAAACGGATAAATTTATAACATAAATGATTAATTTTCCAATTAAAAAGACAAATTTTTAACAAAAAAAGTATGAAGTTTAAACAAAAAAGATAATTTTCAACGAAACAGTTTCATTTTTAACCAAAAAATGAGAACAGTTTTAACCAGAAGATTAATTTTTCGCCAGAAAGAAGCATTTTCAACAAAAAATGGAATAGTTATATTTTCAATGAAAGAAAGAAATTTTTAACTAAAATGATGAATCTACCAAAAAAAATGGTTCAAACTTCAACCAAGTACTTCATGCTACAGCCAAAAAGATTGATTTTCAACTAATAATGAAATATATATATATATATATATATTGTATCGCCACAAAAAAAGATTTTAATTTTAAATTAGTTCAAGTTTAATTCAACCAAAAAATACGATTTTTCAACAAAATATTTCAATTCTCAACTAAAGGAGATTTTTTTTCACTAGACAATTGCATTTTTATCGACAAAGAATGAAATTTCTACTAAAATAAATAAATTTTCAACACGAACATATGAATTTTCAACCAAAAAAGATAACTTTTTGAAAAAAAATGATTAATTTTTAACCCAATTAATAAACTGTTTAACTAAAAATATATTCGCTATAAGGAAGTAGTAACAAAAAAAGGAAATAAATGACTAACAAAAATATTACCAGGTGTATACATATGAAACCGGTATTGCCATCTAGCGGCCAGTAGGCACACTTGTAGGCACTGTCGGAACTTACCATTTGTGCTAATTGGCGT
>NC_046662.1:33284910-33307856 GCF_010883055.1 Belonocnema kinseyi | reverse complement strand
GAGGACGCATACTTTGAATAAAATATTTGTTATCATTCTCTTGAAATAAATGTGTTTTTTTCTTGAAAAAATACCGGTTTCATATGTATACACCTGGTATATCAGGGTGACCACCGCCGCCAAACATCATTTTTAAAATTCCTTAATTTTTCCCTAACAAATTTTTCATTTTTCCTGACCATTAATATTCAAACACCAGAATTTTAATATTGAAATTTTTTTAACATGGAATCTTTTATAAACGGAATGATATAATACCAAATAAAAATGTCAAATTTCCGAATTTATTATCCTTGGCAGTTACATATTTAAAGTACCTCTTTATAAATATTCCCTAACCCTTGCAAGATTTTTTTTCAAAATCCTTCATTTTTCCCTGACTTTTCAGATTTTCCCTTACCTATATGAGTAGCCATTTGATTCTGACTCGACTCAGAATATTCGTCGCTATAAACAGTATAAACAAATTCGACACTTAAAAAATGTTTGTTTGGATCAAACAAACATTTGCTTGACCCTATATCAAAAACGGAATTTGCTTGATTAAAACAAATTGAGACAAATCGTATGTTTGAAGCAAACAAATATTTGCTTGACCCTTTATCAATGAAAGAATTTGTTTGATTTACACAAACGCATAAGTAGATTTAATTTTCCTTTATGGAACTTTACTCTTGAAATGCTAAGCAAACTTGAAAATAAATTCTATTGTGAAAGTTTTCCAGGCAAAAGTATAAAAAAGTTCCTTCACTTCCCACAATAATTCTGACTAATCATCAACACGTATTTTTTTCTTTGCAAACACATACGTTTTACAGCGTCTAATCAAAGCGATCTTTTCACTGACATCGGCAAAATGTAGCGCCAAGGTCAGCTTGTTTTGTAAAAGAGAATTTCAAGACACCAAGTCATCGCTGCTGTACGTAAAAGTCTGCCTGTAGTTTAAACTTTTGCGCTTTTGATCATCACTTTTAAAATGCATTACCATGAAAAAATGCAGAAAACTTCTCAACTAAAAAGTTTAAAACTTTGAATTCTTTACAAAGTTTTGTTTAACTTTCTGATACATATTTCCATTTAAAAATCGAATCAAGAAGATGCAGCAGGGTGCAGACAATAAAAACAAAGTGTTAGTTATATAACGATTTTGAAATTAAAATTCCATTTAAAAAAAATTATCATTACCATTTAAAGCAACGGGAAAATAAAGTTTCAACCGGTACTTTTGTTGAGGTGTGTGATCAAAAACTGACCAGTATCTGGGATAGAATCAGAAATGGACAAGCCTTGAAATAGATTTTATTCAAGCCTATTGCGACATCGGAATTCGTTTAAAATGACAATCTGCTTTCGTGCGTTATTAGAAGTGTTGATTTTCAAAATCACACCAGTAAACATTGAAAACAGAGGGTATATTATACAATCAGAGCAAAACAAATTGTAAATTTTTTTTTAAACTGCAAATTCAGAATTTCAAAAATCTCAATTCGTACAATCATACAATTTAAACCAATTTTAACAAAGAACGTTGCGTGATTTTCAAGACGATTTTGAAAAGCTTAACTGCCTTCTTCTCAAATTTAAAAAGATACATTTTCGTGCTTCTTTTAAACTGAACAATATTGAAATAAAATGACTGAAATTCCAGTAATTTATACTCATTTCTTAGTTTAAAAAAAGGGACAACTTATTTTCGTTAAAAATTAAGAAATTTGATAAAAAAGGAATCATTTTTGGTGGAAAACTGTAATTATTTAGTTGAAAATTGAAAGTATTTGTTTGGAAATTCATATTTTTGGGATGACAATTCAACTATTTTGTAGAAAAGTCGTTTTTTCGGCTGCCAAATTAAAAAATTTCACAGAATCTTTAACTATTTTGTTGAAAATTAACTTTTTTTGTCAAAAATTCATCAATTTGGTTAATTCTCTTTCTTTTTCGATTCGAAATTCACCTTTTTGGTTGGAACATTTATCTTTGTAGGTACAAAATTCAAATTTATTCTTAAAAATTCGTGTCTTCCCCTTGAAAGTTCAACTTTTTAGTTTAAATTTTTCTTAAATTAACTATTTGGTTGAAAACGGTTTGAGAGCATTTTGGACTGTAAAGTATAAGTGAATACAAATATTGGGAAAGAATTGATAAATATTAATACTAACTCAGAAAATATTATATAATTATTAAAAACAATCTCTACGCTGCAAGATTTCATCACTAGGAAATACTGTGGCGGTCGATGACCGACAGCAAAACTCGTACGTTCTCGCGAAGGTCAGCTCTAAGGGTAACTGGTTGTATTTTTGAGTTCAACCCAGCCGATAACTTGGCACCGACAGCGTTATTCACGATCGGCACTCAAATCCCTTTAAAATTTAAATTCAAGATCAGGTTGCTATTATACCACTTTTCAACTTTTAGGTATCTTTCAACAACCTTCTTTTAAGAAGCATCGACAGTAGAAATTCCACCAGGTTTCCTAAACATACTAAAGTCACAAGGAATTCTAGAATTACTTCAAGTTTAAATACCTATCACGCTCTTCGATTATGAATATATTAGAATCTAATTAAGTCATTTATTTATTTTCAGGACAGGCTATTTAAACTTTTATAATTGTCATCAGTGCACACTGTATGAATGCAGTGTAAAAAATAAAATAAATGTTAAAAGAAAGATACATTTTTAACAAGAAATATAATAACTGATATTTTAACATTTTCAACCAAAATGGAAGAACTTTATACAAAATAATAGAACCTTTACACAAAATAGATCAATTTTCAAACAAACAAAAAATGCATTTTTTTACAATTAAATTTTCAACCCAAAACGTGAAGTTTCAGCAAAAAGTTAATTTTCTACCAAATTTTTAATCTTCAATCTAAAAATATGAATTATCTACAGAACAGTACAGTTTTTAATCCGGAACAATAAATTTTTAACCCGAAAATATTAATTTTCAACAAAAAAGTTAATTTCCAACGAAATACATGAATTTTAAACACCAACAAAAAATGTTTTCAACAAAATAGTTGAATGCTTGACATTAAAAAAATGTCTATAAAAAAATTGAACTTCTAACCCGCAAATATGAATTTAATAAAAAAAATCAGTTTGTAACGAAACAGTTGAATTTACGACCAAACCATATTGATTATTAACCAAGAAGTTAGACTTTCTACAAAAGAGATGAATTTTTAAATAAAATTATGAATCTTTAATTTTTTAAACGATTTTTTAACAAAGTTCTCAACCAATTAGTTTAATTTTTAAACAAAAAAGGTAAGTTCTTAACGAAAACTGTAACAGTTGATATTTCAACCAAAAAAAGAGAGGCTACGAAGATAAATTTTCAGCCAAAAAGATGGCATATCTACCAAGAGAGATGAATTTTCAATCCAAACCAACGAATTTGTGATTCAAAAGGGCAAGTTTTTCACAGAACAGTTGAATCTTCGACCAAAACAAATTAATTCTTAATAAAATAGTAGGTTTTTGACAAAATAATTAAATATCCTACCAAATAGCACAATTTTAACCAAAATAGATCATTTTTTTACCAAAAATATAATAGCAGACTTTACAACAACAAATTAATTCTTAACCACAATTAGTTGGATTTTCTTATTGAGTTCTACCAATTCACTTTATATTTAAGCGAAAAAATTAGAAAAAGTGAAAGTTTCTTGAAAGCAGTGACAAAGGGGAAAGAGTTTGAAGTCAAAAGAAAAAAAAATTTTTAATATATAGCTCAAATTGCTTTTCTTATGTATGCATATCACTATATGCATACATAAGAAAAGCAATTTGAGCTATATATTAAAAATTTCTTTTCTTGATTATAATAATTTTTTATAATTTTAATTAACCGAGAAGCTTAAATTTATGTAAAAGAGAACAGTATTTTTTAATTTTAATTATTTTTTTATTTAAACAGGTGGCGGTTTTAACTTAAGTTTCCCATGTAAAATGTATGGGGAAAAATCACGTTTTTGAGTTTTTAGAATAATTTCTTAGGGTTTGGAAATATGTGACGGGAAAGTATGGGGGCCTGTAGAGTGTAGAGAATTATCCAACGAAGAATTTTATCTATCAGACATATGCGTTTGATACCCCCCCCCCCCCCCCCCCCCCCCCCCCCCCCCCCCCCCATGAGTACCTGAAAACTACCCTAAAAAACAAAAAATGTCAAATCTATGAAACCGATCTTTTAAACACTGTATTCTCGTATTTTTTTACTGAAAATTAATAATATTGATCTAGTGGAATATATATATCATTGGTTAATTAATTTTTTATTATTTAAGCAAATGAAATTTGTTTAGATAATGTTTTTGTTCGAAAATTCGTTTTCACCCATAAAAATTATTACTATTAGTCTAGTAGAATATTTATTAACCTTCGCTTATTAATTGTTTATTATTTAAACAAATAAGATTTGTTTAAGGAATTTTTCTCGAAAATTCTTTTTTTCCTTAAAAATGATTACTATTGGTCTAGTGGAATATTGATTAGCATTAGTTAATTAATTTTCAAATGTTTAAACAAATGGAATTTGTTTAAATATTTTTTGAGTAGAAATTATTAATATTTCTTCAGTGGAACATTTATCAACATTGTTTGATTAACTTTTTATTTTTGAACTTTTTTTTTAATAAAAAATATTACTTAAATATAAATGATAAATTAATTATTATTAAATTAATTATTAATCAGTAATTATTACTGATAAACATTTCACTAGACCCGCAGTCATAATTTTTAAGGAAAAAATTAATAAAAAAAATTATTCAAACAAATTACATTTGTGTAAACAATTACTAACAAATAAACCAATGTTATTAAATATTCCACTAGACTAATAGTGATTATTTTAGGGAGGGGGGCATGATTTCGAAAAAATATTTTAAGAAATTTCATTTGTTTAAATAATTAATAATTAATTAACCAATGGTAATAAATATGCCACTAGACAAATAGTAATAATTTTAAGTAAAAAATACGAGAATACAGTGCTCAAAAGGTCGATTTCATGAAGAATTGACAGTTTTTGTTTTAAGGGTAGTTTTCAGGTTATCGTGAGGGTGTGATAGAGGTGTCAACCCCATATGTCTGATACATAAAATTCATCGTTGGATAATTCTCAACAGGCCCACGTACTTTCCCCCGTCACATTCTTTCAACCCCTAAAAAGATATTCCAAAAATTTTAAAAAGTGATTTTTCCCCATGCATTTTACATGGGAAACTTCAACTCAAAACCGGCACCTGTTAAAATCGAAAAATAAAAAAAAAAATAAAAATTAAAGAATTTATTTTTTCGAATTTGGAATGAAATTGGGAGGATCGTTGCCGTCCAAAGAAAAAAAGCGTTTTTGAGCCACCCTAATGCACACAGTTAATGGAAAAAAATAAATTGACAAAACTTTACTGGACTATCTAAGACTTCGGGACAGGGCACAGATTTTTTTGATTTTTTTTAGCGTTGATTAGAAAGTTCAAGACAATCCTCGAAATAATGAAGATATCTTTTCACTATTTTGAGAGCCATGGAATAATTCACAGCCTCTTTTCTCATTATTTTGAGGGTTGCCTTGAACGCAACTTATTTTTTTCAGTGCATTAGTCAATTCTGATTGTTTTTTTTTTTTACAATTTAGTCCATTTAAAGTTACAGATCCCTTATTCTATAGTACTCCTGGAACTTTTTACGAGCTTGCAATATATCCATAGGAAATTGGGTTTGCACCGATTATATTTGGTCTCTGTGCTATCTCCCGACTCTGGCAAATCGATGGAAGGCGAACAATCATTCCTGGGGCGATTTAGCATTGCCTGACATATATCGCACGATCAGTAACATGTGATTACATCACTGCTTCGAATATCGTTTGCGCTTCATGACAAGTCATCTAACAAAGAGTTCCACGTGTAAGATTTATACACTCTAAACTAATAAATGGAAACTAAGAATCTGAAGAATAATTTCGAGCTATAATAATCAGGCAGTTTGTCTCACTTTCCAGTAAATTGTACACCACGGTCAATCAAAAATCACAGATTATTAGTTACTATTAGTTCCGCTAGATTCACATTTCCCCTGACCACTAATGTTCAAAAACTAACTTTAATATTGTAACATTTTTAACATAGAATCCTTTATAAACGGAATAAAATAATTTCATATTCAAATTTTAACAATTATTTATTTCAACTAGAAAGGGTTACTTTTCTACCATAAAAGATCAATTTTTATTGCAACATAGCAACTCAATTTTTATTCAACAAAACAGTTGAATTATCGACTAAGAAAAAATTCTTTTGTAACAAATTGTTGAAGTTTTAACTATCAAAAATAAATTGTCAACCAATAAGTCGAATTTTCTGACAAAAAAGATTAAACTTCAAACAAAAAATTGCATTTTTAACCAAATAATTGAATTTTTCAGAAGAAAGTTGAAGTTACAAAAAAACACTCATTTTCAATCTAAAATACAGATTTTTCGTCACACAACAGTTAAATTTTTTTAATAAAAAAAATTCAACAAAATAGTTTCATTTTGAACCAAAGAAGATGAAACTTCAACTAATTATCGATTTTTCTAACAAACAAAAAAATAAACTTAAACAAAAAAATTTGAATTTTCAACTAAATAGTTCAAATCACAAGCTAAAAAGACGAGGTTTTTAGAAAACTGTTGAATTTTAAACTCGAAAACTGAAATTTTCCACAAAAAGATGAATCCTCATCACAAAATATAAAAGTTGATATTTCAACAAACAAAAAATGAATTTTTGACAAAATAGTGAAAGTTCCAAGCAGAGTCGAATTTTCAACCTGCAAAGATAAATTCTTGACAAATATGGAATAATTGATATTTCAACCAAAAAAAGAATAAATTTCTAACGAAAGGAATTAATTTTAAGCCCGAAGACTAATTAGTAACCAAGAAGATGAATTTTCTAGAAAAAAAGACGAATTTGAAACAAAATACATAAATTTTTAAACAAAAAGTTGGATTTTCGACGCAAAAAAAAATTTCAAACAAAAAACAGTATAAATGATCAATTTTCAGTAAAAAAAATGTTTGCTAAATGAAAACGAATTTTTAACTACAATGATTAATTTTCCAACCAGAAAGACGAATTCTCAACAAATAATGATTTACCAGTGAAGAAAGAAAAAAAACGTAATCCAAACTGTTGAACTTTCAAGTCAAAAGGCGAATTGGTGCAAATGCAGAATAGGGGCGTCACCTGTTTTTTGGCTGGAAAACAGGTTTTTTTCAGCAACAAACTATTAGACTTTTTAATTGATAAATAAATTAAGGGATTTGACCAGAAATTTCAAAATGATTGTTACTTTTAATAATACGATGTCTTAAATATGCACGGAGAAAACTATATCGCAAGAATTGCAATATATACCGTAATTCCTGCGCTATATATCGTACTTATCACATAATAATAGCGTAAAATTGCGATATCGTACATTGCAAGATTTAACATTATATTATAATTTTATTATATTAATTATATGTGAGTGGGACGATGGTCGTGGGGGCTAAAACGTAGGCTTTGGACCCACTCCTTCGGCTTGCGGATTCGATTCCCGCCTCGCACTCTGGAAGAGTCTCGGTGGCCCATGCAGTGAACACTAGCCTAGCAAGGGAGTTGTTCATCTCCGGAGAGTCGTGGGACCGGTACCTCTAGAGAAGAAGGTTTTCTCTAAGTACTTAAGGCTGTTGCTCTTGGTGGTTCGGAACCCACCTTAAACTGTAGGTCCCCCTTCCACCACCAAGTAAGTGTGTGGAGGGTGTGTAAAGGAATAGAGAAGGTGTAAGAAAAATGTAAACCCTTAGGGGACACATTAGAAGCTTCCATTCCATATTAATTATACGTGGGTTCTAGTAGTGGCCAAGCGATGCTAGTGCATTATAATATCCTAAAAAGCTCCAGAATCTGCGTGTACGTAATCATACTGCGCTTTATTTCAATTCATAGGTGTTGCGATATCATTGTGCAATATCTTTTTCTCTGTGCGGGTACGTCACGATATCGGAACCCTTTTCCATGTTGTGACAGACCCATATTCGAGACATCACAGTAACAAAAATAACAATGATTTTTAACTTCTTTCTGGTAAAATTTCTCCATTTATCGTTCAATTGAAAATTCTAATATTTTGTTGCCAAACAATTTTTTTACAGACAAAACGGATGTGACTGGTGACACCCCTATTCTGCAATTGCACCAAAAGTTAATTTACACCCAAACAGTTGAATTTTCAACCAACTAGTTGACTTTTCTATCAAATTGTTTAATTTGTTAGCTAAAAAAACGAATATTCTACAAATCTATTATCAATAAAATAGTTCATCTTTTAACCAGAGTTAAATTTTTAACACCAAAATATGAATTATGAAAAAAAAATTCATCTTCTACTAAAATAGTTTAATCTTCAACCCAAATAAACGAATTTTCAACAAAACTTATAGAAATTCACTGACTTCTTCAAGATTTTCTTTTTCAAGAATTCTGACTTTTCCCTGATTTCCGGGTCTTCCCTGACATACGACCACGCTGATTATTCACTTTTTTCGACGCAGATTGTCAACATTTTCTGGAATTATTAATGCTCAAGAACGTGATTTTCCAGGATGGATTGTTGTAAACCAGAGATTCAGCACATTACCATCAGGCAGAATATAACACGTCACCCATGCATTCCTAGAATATCAGACAACGAGCTAGAGGCTGATGCCTTTCATGGCTGACACCTGGGTTTGCATGAGCGTCACCCCAATGAAGTATATATAGATGCACTATATCACTATATATATAAGAGGTATATGCACTAGCACTGAAGATAATAAAAATGGAAGAAACTTTAATAGTATAGAGTTACCCTGGAGGAGTAAGCAACTTCAACGGAGGAGAAATTCTATTACTCGTTTGCTTTCAACTCGAACCAGTTTCATAGTCGTCGAGTCGCAAATTACTTCATTGATTTCTACGTATTTCAATTCTTAAGGCAAGCTGTCGATATTTTTATGCGCGTCAAGTCGAACAAATATGAGAGTTTGAGAAGTATAAAATGGAAACATGAAAAATTGTTAGAGAATGTCAACAGTAAATAAAGATTTCTTGAAAAACTCTTCTAGAAATTATGGCAATCCAGAATTCATGAGGAAATTCACAGTTTTTAATTCGGATCCATTTGAGTTGAATTCGTCAACACCGGAAATGAGGGTGGTGAAAGCTCAAGCTTTTATATGGTAAAAACAGAAAAAACTCCGGGTGACTAGCAAAACATTTCAAAAACAAATTTCCTTCTTCCTGGTTCGTCCCTGGCCTTCCTCGACCTAGCCGTTTTTAGCAGCTTTAGTTTTAGTCGTACTTTCGCCGAGGTAGTCGAAAAACGTGTAGTTCTGCGTATAACTGGTGAGTAGTATCAATCGAAAGCTCATAGGCGGTCCAAGAGATCGCAAATCTACGGTAGCGGCAACATGTTATATTTCTGTTTCAATTTGTTTCAAGGTGTGTAAAACATAATGTGTCACGCAAAAAGTGGTTGAAGTTTGATGCGGGTACCCCAGACTCCCAGAGTATGGTACGCGACTGTCCCAGAAAAAGTTACGTCCCGATTATCCCTGATTTGAGCAAGAAGTAAGAAAATAGTATGGACCTATGGTCGTGCAGTCTCCCCCACACCTATAATATGTAGATCCCTCCCCCTCGGTTGTAAAACATTATTAATAATAAAAGTTAATTCAATTTATAAATTTCTTACTTTTTCCAATGTCCCTTCATATAATTGTATAAGTTAATTAAGTTAGATAACAAAAACTGATTGACTTGATTAATTACTTATAAATATACCCAACTGTCTGTAAGAACTAACGTCCATGTTAGTGCAAAAATGAAACTGAACCATTTATAATTTGAAGTACTTAAAAAAGAATTTCCAATTTTGAATTCGAATATAGTATTTAAATTGTAAAGTTTCAAACATTATGATTCAAATGCAAATAAAAAGAAGTGTAACGATATTCCAGAATTTTTCGGGAAAAATTAACACAGCCCAAAAAAAGTGTTTTAACTCGAAGAGTTCATAACGAAACAATCTTCAGTTTGAATTTCTTGGAATTGCATTGGAAAAATTTTAAGTATTGTAATTTGAAATTCAAGGTTTTATAACCCTTGAAAGAAACCTTTTGAGGCCTCGGACCTAGCCACAATTTAAAATCAATATTCTTTAGTCACTAAATTATCAAAATTCCTATAATATTAATATAAATATTAATATAACCCAATATAAGAAAATCCATTTATTTTTCAATCAAAGTTAATTCTTTTCGTTTGAAAAGATAAGTTGACACCCTGAAATGTCAACCAATATTTATCATACAATCTTGTCAAAATTTCTTCAATTCTTAGTAATTAAATACAAAAATCCACTTTTTTCAAAAAGCGCCGCAACGATTATTTTTATTTTCATCTTAAATTAAAATATTACCATACAAAATCAAAAAATTCCATTTACCTGAATCTTGAATTTAAACTTGGTTCAGCCGCACCTTGTGAGTGTAAACTAATATAAATCTTGCACAAACATGTATGCATACAAATCAAAGGATAAACCTGTGCTGATCAACACTCTAAAATAATCTGGCATACATTCACAGCTGTCGTTAATGTACTATATAGTTATATGCAGCTAAGGTCCTTTGCCAGATCATGTTTCAATGGTTTCAATGCTTTCAATGGTTTTAACGGTGTGTGGTGCACTTCGAACAATGACATGCGTATGTGAAGCGCACTTGAAATAAGTTCTATCAAAGCAGAATTGAGAACAGAATGGTAACAACCTGTTGTTTTCAGTCTCGTTAAATCATCTAAATTTTAGGGTGCCAAGTCGTGGTCCGGGAATAAGTCTCGATAAAGTACTCGGCATGAGGCAAATCAATACTTAAGTTCCAACTGTTCTTAAAATTATGCAAAAGTCTAATTAGGGACAAAAGTACTACAAGAATTCCATTTTATTTTTTTTCTAAATGTTTGAAAGTGCTGATATATGGGACTTTTGAAGAACAAGAGTATTGAAAGTCATACTTAATTTTATTTTTTATTTTGAGAAGGACTTTTTTAGATCAAAAGTACAAGAAAAGTCCCACATATTCTTTTCTTCATTTTTTGCAAGCCCTTAATAGTTTAGGGAACAAAAGTACTAGTTAAGTTCTATTTTTTGCATCTTTTTTCGCAGAAATTTTTTGCAACTGCTAATGGGATTTATGTCCTAAGAAAGTATTGCTGAAATAGGATTAAAGTACCAAAAAAGTTTAAAATATCTCCCGTTTCACCAGGACTTTTCAAGGAAAAAAGTGCCGCAGAACTCCCAATTAATTATCTTTTTTTTTTAAGAGGACTTTTTTTTAGGACAAAAGTACCGGAAAATTCCTAGTTATTTTGTAAGCACGAATTTTTTTAAAGCATAAGTTCCGCTTAATTCTTTTTAAATTTTTACAAATCCTGAATAATTTTTTTAAGTGTTTCGTACTTTAAGCCTAATAAAATCAATTTAAAAAAAAAAAAACTTTAGTGGGACTTTTTCGATACTTTTGTCCGCGGGCGAGTATTCTCTTTGGGTAAAATATGCGGAAGAAGAATATTAACAGGAGATGTTTGCGACAGACTTGCTCATGAATTCTACGGAATTTCAAAAAATATTCAAGGTTAAGTTGTTTCAACGGCTTGGAAAACAATTTTTTTCATGAGCAGTGTATTTTGATGAGTTTTTTTTCAAAGGCGTATTCATTATTCAATTGAATAATATGCAACACAATAAAATTTGGTAGCACAAATATTAACAATCCTTGATTTTCTATTCAACAGAATTTAGATGCTCTGAAATCTTAACTCTAAAAAATATCAGAATCAGCTTTCCTTGCTTTCGTGAAAAGTACGGTTATTGACCTTCAGCAGAAGCAGGTGTCACACGTCATTTTGTATTAAACAGGCGCGTTAAAAATTCAGGAAACTAAATTATTTTTCATTAAATTGAGGCACTGACTAACATTACTTAATTTTACGTTCACGTGATAATATTTAGAAGATACGATTTATTATTGCGGATTCTAGATATGATAAAATAATTTCTAATAATATTTAAAATGATTAAATTATTTTTAAGCGATAATAAAACAATCAAGATTTAGATTTACATTCAAACAAAATGAATGGGTCTCTACCATTGTTTCAAATTCACGGTGGTGATAATACTAACTTTACTTTTTACTAACTTGAGTAATCAAATGATAATAACTCTTACACAAAGTCGGAGTGATACCGAAAAATACAAATACCGTTTATTCCATATCTCTTGTCTGTAAATTCATTCTCTCTTGTCAACAGATTTCACTTCTGGCAGTTTATATAGTAATGTATAAAATTGGGTATTGATTTATAAATCAAACTAAAAATTATTTACCTATTTTAGAAATAAATCCAACAGAAAAAAATTACAAATAATTTACTCTTTTATATAAGTGCTAAATTCGTTTCTTATTAGAATAAAGTATTTCACATTCACGGTTACTGAATACTGAGTCTAAATAGGCCAATGATTCGAAAGTGATTCGTACAAACTACAAACCGAGCACTAAAGTCGATACCACACATGCGTTGTGTACTTTTAGATACCGCGCGATTGTCGTAAACGTAATACTTATGAACCTATGCTTAATAAGAGAAAGATATCCGAGTGTTTGTCGAAAAAAACCCGGAAATTTATTAAATAAGTGTTTCTTTATAACAGACTAAACAGTCTACAATGCTCTCTACATTCAATTTAATGAATACTTTAAATTTCTTAGATTTCAAATCGAAATATAATGCAATTTTAGCCAAATTCCTGAATTTATAACTCAAAAACACCAATTTTCAACAAAATAATGGAGTTTTCAAGCTAAAAACTAAAAATTTTGAAAACATCGGACATTAAAATCCGAAAAGATGATTTTTCAACACAAAAATTAATTTTCAACAAACAAAAAAATGATTCTTCAATCAAATAGTGGAATGTTAAACCTGGAGAAATATATTTATTAAAAACCAGTCACATAAAAAAAACAGTTAAATTTTCAAAAAAAAAGTTAACTTTTAGGGAAAAATAGCAAGCTATTACATTTTCAATACAAAAATAGGAATTCTGTACCAAAAACATAATAGTAGAATTTCTATTAAAAGGCAATAATATGCAACCAAAAAGGTAACTTTTCTAACAAATATTAATTTTCAATCACAGTACAGGAGTTCAAAAAAAGAGGAAATAGTGTCATTTTATACGAAAAAGTAAATAAATTAAATATTTATTTGTACACTCAAAAAAGAAAAAACAATCTCTTTATAAGGAATATTATATTTGTAAATAATGTGAATGAGTTCCTGCCACTAAAGTTGGAAATCCATTCACGGTGATATAAAAAGTCCGAAAGAAATAAAATGAGTTAAATAAACCGTTTTTATATGTTTAAAATCAATCTCACAATCGTGATACTTATTAGTTTAATTATACACTTCTATTATTTATCATTTCGTCCTTAAAATACCTAAAACTTACTTAATAATTGAACTTACATAGATATATTTGTTTTACGATTTTTTTTAATTTTGCACTTTATTTACTTATAAATAATGTATTCGAATGGTTCAATATTATACAAACGTATTTTATTATTATAACTGTTATTAAATGCTTAATAGAGAATGTAATTTTAATTATACTTAACTGTTCACTACACGCCCTAACATATTCTAGTTTTTGATAAAATAATTTTTCAGATGTAAAACGAGCAATTTTTATTACAGTTCTTATGTATATTTACTAATTTCATACAATTTCTCGTGTATTTCAAATTTATTATTTATATTATCGAATATTATTTATATTATCGAATTAACAAAACGAATTAGAGAAAACATGCAAACGAGTTTTAAACTTTAAATACATGCAGATTTGAATTTTGTGTTAAGATCAGATTACTGCAACAATAATTTCGAAGATTTTCAACTACTTTTCGAATTATTTAGTTTTTAAAGTTTCTCACCTGACACATGTTAATGGTGGCAAAATTTATTTTAAAAGCCAGAAGAATTGGATGGTTAGGTACCTTCGATATTTATCGTTTTGTCGGATTCCGAATTTCCTGACAAGCTGCTTTAGAAGGAAATAACGTAATGAAATAATAAACTCGACCTGACGATCGCTTGGCGTCTTCGGTTTCTTTTTCTTTTAAAAACACACGACCTCGTATGCTCGTACTGCATTGAATCATAATGTGCTTTCCAGTCACGTTTAAAATAAAACGATCAACAAAGTGTAAATACTGATAAGCGATTCCATATTTGACTCATACTTTATGAAGGTTTTCATTCAATGACATCTGAGCTGAACTTACATTGTCCAAGATCGATACTAGAAATTATAGGGTGAGGGCATCAATACTCCCTTGTATAACATGCACCTAGAACTAGGGTCTGAACAGGGGGGGAGTAAATCGACTCTAATACAAAGTCTGATGTCTGATGCTTCGAATCAAGGGAAATTTTGTTGTGGGTACTTTCCAAGTAGGTGTTGAATTTGTTGAAATCGAAAAAGCAAACATTTGTTTTCAAAATCCCTGATCTTTCCCGAACTAATTTTTCATTTTCTCTCACCATTGACAATAAGGTACCATATAGTTGTCGTGTCACATATATCAGATATCTGAAAGAATAGTTTTTCTATGATTTTAATAATCAACATAATATTACTTATATTTCAAATGAAAACATAATTTTGTTATGAAAAAGAAATTAAAACTTACAAAATACATTTATTTTACCAATTTTCTTACCACTTTTCGAAAAATGGTTGAATTTTAATAAATACTCTTTTAATAAATGCTCTTTTGTCGGAAAAAAACATTCTCTACAACTCTACTGTTTTTAATTTTTAAAGTAAATTATCCACGGCTAATATTGTTAAAAAAAATTTTTTATAGACAATTTTATAAAAACAAATAACTGATAATATATAAATATAATATATAATTGTATTGTTGCTTAACTGTTAAGAAGCGGCAGTAAGGTAGCAGCACTGAGTGTTGATTCCAGAAAATCGTCTTTCCCACTCTTGAAGTAGGCCTTTTGTCGAGGTAAAGCAAGTAAAATCATTAGCAAGAACCCTCATTATCGAACTGAATTATATGTTTGTGTCTTCAACACATTACAGCCAAAAAACTGGAGAAAAAAAATCCTTAAAGGCCATCTCCTTGTTTACCGTACAGCTGAGTAAGTAGCGCACATTTTATCCACTGTATCGACATCTCCCTTAGCTGAATTATAACTATAATATTATAATGTGCTACCAGTATTGCCAACTGCAGGTACTGAACCTCCCCATCCGATTCAAAAACATCTGATCCCATTTATCACTTAAATATTGACGTGGCAGCACTGAGTGCTGGCACGCACCCACCGGAAGGTTAAAATGATTGTTTTTCGTAAGTTGCAAGCTTTTTCGTCAAAAAATTAGGAAATGACATATTTGTTCAATTCTTAAAATTATAGAAAACTTTTTTAAAGATACCTGATTTTTGACAGGGCAACTACCTTAAAGGCCAAAATTCTAACTTAGTAACATTTTTAATATAGTCTTTTATGAATGGAACAAGACAAATTTAAAGTTTAAATTGTAAATTTTCAATTTATTATCCTCAGGACTACAACTACTGTCTTCGAAATGCCCTGGAATCTATTGAAATTCCCTCTGCCTTAGAATTGTTTTAAATACGCTAAAACGTTCTAAATCCTTTAAAATCTTATGAAATCCCTTGAAACTTTTTAAAAAGCTCTTGAAAATAGAATATTCGTTAAAGCTCTAAAAAATTACTAGGAATTTAAAAAAACATAAAAACTTTTACCTTCTTGGAAATCCCTTCAAATCGAGCTTCAATAATTATTGAAATAACCTGAAAACTCCTTTGAATCTTTGAAAACATCATAAAATATTTCAAATTCTTTAAAATCTTCGGAAATACCTTGAAATATTTGAAAATTTTTGAAATCCTACGAAATCCAATCCCTCAATTTTTATACATAAATTCTTTGAAAATACATTTAAATTTTCTAATTTAAAAAAAAAATCATCAAAGTCTCCGTAAATCTTATAAAACCCCTTGGAATCATTCAAAATATCCTATAACCGTATAGGTCATATAAAATTGTTCATTTTTTCCAAAATACTAAGCAATTCTTCAAACCCCCATGACAACTTTTTTTTAAAGCACAGGCTAGTATTAATGAATTTTCCGTAATGTTAGCCCTGAACAAGCTGCAAAAGGGATTATTCTTACGGAATATTCCGAAACACTATAAACTTCGTTTTGAAATTCCTTAGTCATTTAAATCCTTCGAAATCCCTTGAAACTTTCTAAGACTCTTTAAATTTCTTTGAAATTTTTTATGACACCTTATAATATTTAAAATCCTTTGAAATCCCTTCAAATTATTGAAATATGTTAAAAATTTCTTATAATTTCTAAAAATACAGTAAAATATTTCAAAAGCTTCCCTGACTAACAAAATTTCCTGAATTTTTCCTGATTTCAATTAACTGCGGTCACCTTGAAATAAACAATCGAACATTGGTACCTAATCAATCTCTTTGGCAATCACCCTAGGCCTGGGCGAAGATCTCCACAAATTAAAGTTCTCCACGATCAGTTCTCCCACATATCAGAATTAAAGATTATAAACGGTATAATCCCCTTTCATCGGTGTAATGGTAATTTTGGTTACAGAGAAATTGAGACTCCAGATTCAAATAACCACACATCAAATTTTACCGAGCGAAAAGGAAGTCCCCTGGAGGCTTTAAAACAAACTTTCAATTTTAAATTTCTAAAGGACATACACGGACGCGAAATTTTATTGCGCATCTTTTTTCCTCTAGACAAAAAGTTGTAGCTTTTGTAGTTTTCGAAATAAAACCAAAAAACTGACTTTTTTGAAAAAGTCGATTTTAATCCGTTTTTCACTTCAACTCGTGCTCAGTACTTCAGTTTTTGCAAATTTTTTATTAAAATTTCAGGGGATGTGTTTTAGTATGTCGTTCGATTGACAATGTAATGTGAATTCAAAACCCTTGTTTTCAGAAATTGTTATTAATTTGTTTATGATGCTCAGCGCGAATCCAACATTTGTAACTTCCAGCGTCACGTTTAGCGAGGGAATTTTGAGCAGGCTAATAACTCTCGCCACAAAAATGGGGAGAAAGGTATACTAAAGTTTTGTGGAAAGTTTCAGATCAAAATATTTGATAGTTTAAGAGTAGTTATGATTTTGGTGAACGTCAGGGCTGGAGTCTTTGAGCGTACTATCTACTCTGAGACTTTCCACTGTGTCATGTTCTCTCGCTAGTGAGTTGTTGCTTAAAATATGATATTATGCAATTTTGTAGTGAATAACAGTTAAACGAAAATAAGTTAACAAAATATTCATGAATTTTATGTAATTTTCAGTGTATTTTTCCGTTTCCTTTAGATTTAAAAGTAGACTTCTCTTATGTATACCTAATGTTTACACTTATATCCGACTTAACCCGTAAGCGGCCTTGAACATGCATTTTAAAAACAAACCTATGCACATTTGTCTTGCAATTTGGCTAAATCTGTTTCAAAAATAAAACAGATCAGTTAGTCTTTAACTGATCACTGGATGGTGCACATCAGAGTGATTAATTAAGTAAGTAAATGTCATCAAGTTTGCCAGAAACTCCAAATGAGTATAAGTGTAAACATTAGGAGTACATAAAAGAATCCTCAAAGACTCCACCGCTGACGTTCACTAAAATCATAACTACTCCTAAACTATCAAATATTTTGATCTGAAACTTTCCAAAAAACTTCATTACACCTTTCTCCGCATTTTTGCGGCAAGAAGTATTTGCCTGCTCAAACATCCCTCGCTAAACGAAACGCTGGAAGTTACAAATGTTCGATTCGCACCGAGCATCAGAAAAAAAATTAATAACAATGTTTGAAAACAGCGGTTTTGAATTCCCATTACATTGTCAATCGAACGACATCCTAAAACACAACCCCTGAAATTTTTATTAAAAAGTTTCAAAAACTGAAGCACTGAGCACGAGTTTTGAAGTGAAAACGGATTAAAATCGACTTTTTCAAAAAAGACAGTTTTTTGGCTTTATGTCGAAAACTACAAAAATTACAACTTTTTGTCTAGGGAAAAAAAGATGCGCAATAAACTTTCACGCCCGGATATGTCCTTTAGAAATTTAAAGTCGAAAATTTGTTTTGAAGTCTCCAGGGGACTTGCTTTTCTCTCGGTAAAATTGTATGTGTGGTTATTGAATCCGAAGTCTCAATTGTATTTTGAATTAAGTGTCAAAATAAGCACAGTTTGTTTTTTCTGTGTGTTTTGTGCGTGACCCTTCGGGTCGAGTACGCCTCCTCGTTGAAAACGACCAATAAAACGAGAGAACGATGAGACTGGTACGATTAGGCACGATACAGCCAAAATTTTATGCACGACTGTCTCTATGAATTCTGCTTGCAATGGAAAAAACCAGTTCCTTAT
The DNA here is from genome assembly GCF_010883055.1 of Belonocnema kinseyi. NCBI lineage: Eukaryota > Metazoa > Arthropoda > Insecta > Hymenoptera > Cynipidae > Belonocnema > Belonocnema kinseyi. The sequence continues at coordinate 33,289,215 of NC_046662.1, read as the reverse complement.
GATAATCAGAAGTAGGACATTAGAAAGGTATCTAAGTATTTTTATCATTCATTTCCAATTCATCTCGCTTTAAAAATGTACAATTTTCAATGTGATTTTATAAATGTTATCATACTCAATAAACACAGAAAAAAATTAAGTTTGTATTTTATGAAAAATCCAATCTAACTTGCGGAAAAAATTATCTTTCATCAGATAATTCCGCCATCAAAATTTGATAATTCCTGAAATAAACTTGAATAAGAACTGTACATTTTTTATAAGAATAGTTATATCCAATGAAAAAAGTAATTAGACAGATTTTTCGATTGAGAATTGATAAGGTTTTGAACCATAAAGTTAATTATCATGCTCATCTTTAAAAGGGTTCAAAATTTAATTCCTATATACACATTAAAACCCTTTTTATCCTGCAATCCTTTAAATGATGAACAAGACGGGATAAATATATTTTTTGTATGTTTGGAATATCAACCCTTCAATGGTTAAAATTAAAAATTTGGCGATGAAAATGTTTTCTTCTCGATTTTAAGATATATCCAAAGAATAAAATTTAAAATATAGTAATCATGTATAAAATTATCTTCTGATTTCATACATAAAAAATAAATTTTTTATTTATATAATTAGAACATCAATAATCAGTGTAATATGCATTTGCTAAATCAAAAGTGAATAAATCCATTTTCATTTTATTCATAACTTTAAAACAATATTATATTAAAAAGATCGTTTTGCATTTCGTAGATAGATTTGTCACGTTTAATTAGCTTACTTATTCATCAATTATACAATTTAAATCGTTTAAAATGTACTATTGTCATTAATTAATAAAGAAGAAATTGTTTAATTTTAAACAATTTGATTAATTTAAAATGCTTTTAATCTGAAATTGTCCAAGAATTCAAAACACGATTAACTTTTGTAATTTAAAAATGAAAAATGAAGAGAAGTATAAGTAAAAATTAAAAAATTCTTATCAGATTATTTTAAGTTTGGTTTCGTTAAAACTAAACAATTTCGCAATTGAGTAGTTCAAAATAAATTGTTTGAAATATTAAATAAATATGAAAGCTTTTTAAATAAGAAGTTAAATTTTTTAATTGTTGAGCGTTTACAAATTAATAATTGGTCAAGAGTTCTTTATACATTAAAAACCAAACACTTTCACTTCTAAATCACAAAATTTTTAAATAGAACAATACAAAATATAAAGTTCAAAGTTTAAACTGAGCAATTTAGAATTTTGACGATTCAAGGCTATTTTAAACTATTAAGGTTGAAAATTGTTTAGTTTTTCAAATCCGATTGATAATGGCTCATTTTAAATGAACAGTCAATATTTGCTAAATATACAAAAATATAGATTTTTGAATTCACAAAATTATAAAATTAACGAAATATTTTTAAAAACGAAATTCCAAATTCCAGACAATTTCTTATGCTGACTTCAATTCCAAACTAATGTACAGGCAATAAGATATTATTCTGACATATATACAAAATATTACACATTTTTCTCTTCTTCGGAAATTTGAATTTCTGTAATGTACTGAATTCGAGAATTTGAAATTTCAGGTTTTAGATAATTTGGGTTTTAAAATCTCTGTAATTATAGAATTTCTGCAATTATTGAATAATTTCAATAATGTAAAATTTTGTATTTTTCTAGTTTCCTTAACTTCCTCTTTCGGAATATTTAAATCTTGTTAATAAACATTATCGGTATTTTTTTGCAATGTGAAACTTTTAAAAATTTACATTTTAGGTAACTTTATATTTTTGTATTGATATTTTTTCGATAAAATCATGCTATATTACCTATTATTTTAAATGATTTAAAACTAGAAAATATTTTATAAAGTTTCAAACGCACACTTTTAATTTTGGATTGTTTAACACTTCAAAGCTGCCCTTTAAAACTCTTCAAATTTAAAGTTAACATCTCCCGGTTACCCGGTCCAGCAGTCACCATGAACAACAAAGTACGTATCACTTGCTGCATTTCAAATTTGAAATGTGCCTGATGTCCCTGATTTTTAACGAAATCAGCTTCTTATCAAATTAATTATCGCTGCATGACAGATTGAAATTTTCTACGTAAACTTGACCTCTCATTATTGCCTGCGTAATAGTAGAATACTTAATTCTTTTTCTGAGTTTTTGCCTTATTCCCCTTTCATATTTTAACCCTGTTCGGTAATAAAAAGCACGTATTCCAGGTTTATAGGTGGAGTGGCACTGCATTTGTGTGGAAAGTGCGAAGCGAATAAAATTAGCGAGTCAGGCCTTCTTTGAATCCTTGAAAAATCAGGCTATGACACGCACACATACGAGCTTATTAAACCGTCTCGCTGCGAGCTCAATTACATTCGTGGTCACGCGATTGTCGACCAGACTTGTTGGTAAAGAGAAATTGTCGTTTTGGTCCAATCCAGGTTTGCCAACATTGTGGTCACGCAACAGTAAAACATCATTTTAAAGTCTCTTCATATCTACGAACAACCACACAATTTTCCCTTTACATTAGTATAACAACATTATTGTTCTCACCAAAATATTGAGGAGAGCAATGCATATTCCATAGATCCATAACCTTCACTTACCTGAAACAAACAAAAAAACAAAATGTTAAAATTATTTAACCGTAAAAAATACAAATAAGAAATAAAAAAGCTGATTTGTTGAAAGGTTATATATATAAATTCTTTAAAATAAAATAAATGTAGGTACCATATTGAATTAAATATGAAACGCTTTACGTTTCTAACATATTAAGTAAAAAATTGCATTTTCAACAAAATAGATGAATTTGTAACTTAAGAAATAAATTTGCAACCAAGAAGAATTATTTTCTACCTATAAAGACGAATTTTCAATAAAATACAAGAATTCTCATCCAGATAGTTAAATTTTTCAGTTTAAAAAATTAATTTCCAACCAAAACAATTTTTTTCAGCAAAACAGTTAAGTGTTTAACAAACAAAAAATTCATTTTTAACCAAGTAGCTGCATTTTCCACTAAAAAAGATAAATTCCTAACGTCGAAAATAATTAAATTGAGTTTTTAAGCAAAAGAGAATTACAAGAAGTTGCCCCGGCGACTAAAGTAAGGCCTGAAATGTGCATTTTTAACTAAAATTATTAATAAAAAACGTTTGAAGTTCTATTGACTACTGGTAATTATTTATTGGCGCTGATTGGGAGGTCCCTAAAATCATCAGTTCCGACGTTTTGACTACACTGCGGTAGTAGTCCTCTTCATGGCAAAAATGGTAGACTAACATAACCTATAAAATTACAATGAAGTTGTTCGTGATTAATTGTACATATAAAATTACTCTGGTTCAGAGTTCGTTAAATAAATTAAAATTGTGAAAAATTGCGTATATCGAATGTGTGCGAGTAAACATATCTATGGTTTATATAAAATAACGGCTTCAATGTGGATAAGTCAATGTTGGTTAAAAAAGTTGTAATTATAATGTTACAAGTAACAAATTCGTAATAGATTTGAAGTTAAATGATAAAAGACACTACAACATTAGGTACTTTGGACTTTTACCACATGGTAGACACAGTATTGAAATAAATTAAAATAATTAAAAACATTTCGAACCTCCGTTCTTTCTGTGTGAAGCCATAGGACGAAGCAGGGACGGTAGGTTGTCCATAGCGCTGGTAGTGCATGAGAACTTACGGTTATATTCATTCAATTCGTTCTATACAATTTACATGTAAACGCAGATACATAGAGCGATGTATACATGACGAGGCAAGGATGGTAGATTAAATATATCACAAGTAACATATGATTATTCACGTCTTACATTAAAGAGATATGATGATTAACAACTTTTTATCGATTTGCGAATAGTATAAGATATTATAAATGACGCTAATACGTCAATATCCGATTTTAAATTAAAATTATTGCTATTCTTGACGATATGAAACATTTCCATAAATAGTCTTTTGTAGTAAGAAGGTTCTTTAGTTAAAATACTGTAGTTTTCATCATCAAAATTGTATTTGAATTCTATTGCATGTTTTGATACAGTGGTTTTTTAACAAGATTAATACAGTCTCTCCTGTGTTCTTTTATTCTTGTTACTATGTATCTCTTAGATTGTCCAATGTAATGTTTTCCACAATCCTTGCATGTGACTTTAATTACAGTATTAATAGATTTTTCAATAGATGTTGTATAAGCTAACTAATGTATTTTAAATAATTCTTCATTCTTCAATAAGCTCGAACGTGAGCTATGTTTTATGTTCACGCATTTTTGTATGGATATATGTT